>NW_026609461.1:215049-317549 GCF_029499605.1 Hyla sarda
TGTGTGAGGTAATAACACTGTATATACTGATAACGCTGTATATACTGATAACACTCCATGTGTGAGGTAATAACACTGTATATACTGATAACACTGTATATACTGATAAACACTCCGTGTGAGGTAATGACACATATATATATATATATATATATATATATATATACTGATAACACTCCATGTGTGAGGTAATAACGCTGTATATACTGATAACGCTGTATATACTGATAACACTCCGTGTGAGGTAATGACACCGTATATATATATATATATATATATATATATATACTGGTAACACTCCATGTGTGAGGTAATAACGCTGTATATATACTGATAACACTCCACGTCTGAGGTAATAACGCTGTGTATATACTGATAACACTCTACGTGTGAGGTAATAACACTGTATATACTGATAACACTCCATGTGTGAGGTAATAACGCTGTATATATACTGGTAACACTCCATGTGTGAGGTAATAACGCTGTATATATACTGGTAACACTCCATGTGTGAGGTAATAACACTGTATATACTGATAACACTCCATGTGTGAGGTAATAACGCTGTATATACTGATAACACTCCATGTGTGAGGTAATAACGCTGTATATATACTGGTAACACTCCATGTGTGAGGTAATAACACTGTATATACTGATAACGCTGTATATACTGATAACACTCCGTGTGAGGTAATGACACCGTGTATATATATATATATATATATATATATATATATATATATATATATATATACTGGTAACACTCCATGTGTGAGGTAATAACACTGTATATACTGATAACACTCCGTGTGAGGTAATAACACTGTATATACTGATAACACTCCATGTGTGAGGTAATAACACTGTATATATACTGATAACACTATGTGTGAGGTAATAACACACTGTATATATACTGATAACACTGTGTGTGAGGTAATAACACTGTATAGATACTGATAACACTCCATGTGTGAGGTAATAACACTGTATATATACTGATAAACACTCTACGTGTGAGGTAATAACACTGTATAGATACTGATAACACTCCACGTGTGAGGTAATAACACTGTATATACTGATAACACTCTACGTGTGAGGTAATAACACTGTATATACTGATAACACTCTACGTGTGAGGTAATAACACTGTGTATATACTGATAACACTCCACGTGTGAGGTAATAACACTGTATAGATACTGATAACACTCTACGTGTGAGGTAATAACACTGTATATACTGATAACACTCTACGTGTGAGGTAATAACACTGTGTATATACTGATAACACTCCATGTGTGAGGTAATAACGCTGTATATATACTGATAACACTATGTGTGAGGTAATAACGCTGTATATATACTGATAACACTCCATGTGTGAGGTAATAACACTGTATAGATACTGATAACACTCTACGTGTGAGGTAATAACACTGTGTATATACTGATAACACTCTACGTGTGAGGTAATAACGCTGTGTATATACTGATAACACTCTATGTCTGAGGTAATAACGCTGTATATATACTGATAACACTCTATGTCTGAGGTAATAGCGCTGTATATATATACTGATAACACTCCACGTCTGAGGTAATAACGCTGTATATATACTGATAACACTCCACGTCTGAGGTAATAACGCTGTATATATACTGATAACACTCCACGTGTGAGGTAAATAACGCTGTATATATACTGATAACACTCCACGTGTGAGGTAATAACGCTGTATATATACTGATAACACTCCACGTGTGAGGTAATAACGCTGTATATATACTGATAACACTCCATGTGTGAGGTAATAACGCTGTGTATATATACTGATAACACTCCATGTGTGTGAGGTAATAACGCTGTATATATACTGATAACACTGTGTGTGAGGTAATAACACTGTATATATACTGATAACACTCCATATGTGAGGTAATAAACACTGTATATATATACTGATAACACTCCATGTGTGAGGTAATAACACTGTATATATACTGATAACACTCCATATGTGAGGTAATAACGCTGTATATATACTGATAACACTCCATGTGTGAGTTAATAACACTGTATATATACTGATAACACTCCATGTGTGAGGTAATAACACTGTATATATACTGATATAACACTGTGTGTGAGGTAATTAACGCTGTATATATACTGATAACACTGTGTGTGAGGTAATAACACTGTATATATACTGATAACACTCCATATGTGAGGTAATAACGCTGTATATATACTGATAACACTCCATGTGTGAGTTAATAACACTGTATATATACTGATAACACTCCATGTGTGAGGTAATAACACTGTGTGTGTGTATATATCTCTCTCCCCCTCTCTCTCTCCCTCTCCAAGAAAAAGTGCAAACGTGTCACACTAAAAAATGTGCGCAGAGGATGCGGTCTACCACTAAGCCTTTTTTCCAACAGGCCCCCCCCCCCCAACAAAACTTACCCTTCACCTCTCGGCCAAAAGGCACCTGCAAGGATCCAGGTTCGATGCCCCTTTTCGCCAAAGCTACTAAGGGGCCACAAATGCTCCTGGCTTCAATCTAGGCGTTAACCAAGGTATCAGCCAAGGAGCCGTATACTGATTGTATCTTGACCGAAGCCAAGATGCCCAGGGGGTGCAGGGAGGTGAGAAACCTAATGGCCACAAACACCACCCCTAGACCACCAGGAGGGACACCCAGAAGGATTACCCGCATCCTGACAATCCTGTGTACAAACAAAAACATGCAACGTGGCGCAGTGACATACAAAAAATAATAGATAAGTGAACGAGTGCAGATATACTGCCCGGATCTATAAAAATGTCCCTGATCCTAGCCAGAAGGCCGGGATACCGAGGGTGAGTGCCAGAGGGGAAGAGTATGGTGCAGTGCGTTCACTCAGTGAGCTCTAACACCCAACGAGTTTAGGCACCTCAGAGTCACCACTCCCCGAAGCACAAAATTACCTCGGCTCTACACCCCCCAACCTCATGGCGAGACCCGGAGGAAACAGGTCACATCAGGGCAGCTATTGAGCTAGTTATGTGGCACACTGCCCCCTACATCAATGGCAAAGACTAAACCACTGATAAGAAACAGATACTACACTTCATCTTAGGGGTAGGTTCACACTACGTTTTCCCCCATACGGGAGCGCATACGGCAGGGGGGAGCTAAAACCTCGCGCTCCCGTATGTCATTCATTTCAATGAGCCGACCGGAGTGAAACATTCGGTCCGGTTGGCTCATTTTTGCGCCGTATGCGCTTTTTACAACCGGACCTAAAACTGTGGTCAACCACGGTTTGAGGCCCGGTTGTAAAAGCGCATACGGCGCAAAAATGTGCCGACCGGAACCTAGAACGTTTCACTCCGGTCGGCTCATTGAAATGAATGACATACGGGAGCGCATAAAGGTATACGGGAGCGCGAGGTTTTTAGCTCCCCCCTGCCGTATGCGCTCCCGTATGAGGAGAAAAACGTAGTGTGAACCCAGCCTTAGCCAAAAGGAGAGGAGAGATTTATTCCTGCTCTGAACAGGTCCTGACATGGACAGAGGTGTCAGCAGAGAGCACTGCGGTCAGACTGGAAAAAACTACACAACTTCCTGTGGAGCATACACAGAAGTAATTTCAAATCTGTTTAACTTTTTGGCACCAGTTGATTTAAAATAAATAAAATGCCACCAGAGTACACTTTTAATATCCATTTTGACTCTGATTGGTCTTGAAAATGTCCTGCATATAAAGCAGGTTGGGCATCTTCCCGGCTCGCCTTCATCTGCAGGGTCAGCTCTTTGAGTGGCAGTTTCTTATCTACTATCAGATTGTTCATGAAAAGCAGAGAGGCCTTTTGGCTAAGATCACGTGTAGTACCTTTCCTGTTAGTTGGCGGTGTGGAAGACCACCAAGGCAGGATGGGGACCCACCCAGTAGGACGGGTATAGCACAGCAGTTGTCCCGATGAGACCTGTTCCCTGCTGGATCTGGCCATAAGGTCCTGGTGGAGTGAAGGCCGAGGTGCACAAGTGCCCTGGGAGTGGTGACCCCAGGGTGCCGGAATTCACTTGGGATTGGCAACCCCACTTGAAGGAAAGCAGATAGCATGCACTTTTTCTCTCCCTCTTCTGAGCACTCACCCTTGGTATCCCGGCTAGGATCGGGGAATTTTTATAGATCCGGTCGGATGTCCGGGCAGTATTACATACTGCACATCCACTTATTTATTATCTTTGTCACTGTGTCCACTTTTTTTTGTTCTGTTTGTCCACTAGGATTTGGTAGGGTGCTCGGTGCCCTTCTGGGTGTCCCTCCTGCCGGTCTAGGGGAGGTGTGTGTGGCCATCAGGTTCCTCACCTCCCCGCTATACCCCGTGGCAGGATGCCAAACCCGTTTTACTGGTTCCTTGGTGACAACCTGGTTAACGCCTAGTTGTCTGCCAGGAACACTTTCGGTCTCTGAGTAGCTTTGGTGAAAGGGGACATCGTACCTGGAACTTTGCAGGTGCCTTTTGGCCCGGAGATGAAGGGTTTGGTTTGTTCGGAGATGGGCGTGTGATAGGCTGCATCCTCGTGCACGTTTTTTTGTGTGAACACTTACACTTTTTACTTGCACTTGGGTGATCTGAGAGCACGTACCTGCCTAGTGGGAGATTAAACACTCCATGAGGGAAGGGAGCTGGTGATGGGGAACATAAGTGTGCACACCGTCCAGTATGGAATAAAGCGCCACCCCTGTGAAGAATCATACCATACACACTTCAGTTCTCGCAAGGCCTTGACCTCCTAGGCCCCAAAATATCCAAAAAAATAGAAAACCAGGCTCTCCCATACCACCAACAGTTATTTCTTCTTCTCTGCACAACACTACAATGGCAGAGCATCCGTGCTACCCCAAACTAGGGATCGACCGATTATCGGTATGGCCGATATTATCGGCCAGACAATCACGATTTTTGGGCATTATCGGTATCGGCAATTATCTTGCCGATAATGCCCCGACCCCCGCACCGCCCCCCACCGCACCGCAAGCGCCCCCCCTCGACCCACCGCAACTGCGTCGCACCCACCCCCCCCCCCCCCGTGATGCTAGGCGGTATACCGGTATGGATTTTTGCCCATTACCGCTATACCGGTCGGGCCCCTCCCCCCACCCTCCGAGTCAATAAAAAAATTAAACTTACCCGTAATGGGGGTGGTCCGGGCTATCCATCCTGTAGTGTCCAGCGGCATTCCGGGCTGTCCTCCTTCTCCGGGGGTCCTCTTCTCCACTCCGGGCAGGCTCCGGCCTAGTACGCTGCATAGACGCCGCTATGCCGTGACGTCAGGTGCGTCGCTGCGCACACGGGCGTCACTGCGCAGCGGCGTCTATGCAGCGTACTAGGCTGGAGCCTGCCCGGAGTGGAAAAGATGACCGCCAGAGAAGAAGGACAGCCCGGACCCGGACCATCCGGAACGCCCCCAGACACTACATGAACGATGGATGGATGGCCCCGGACCACCCTGACAGGTAGGGGGAGAGAAGCGGGTGGTGGGTGGCGGCGGCCTATGGCCCCGCAAAAGCCACTGCAGATCATTGATTTAAAGCGCCCGCTTTACATCAATGATCTGTAGGTGTCGCAGGGGGTTAAATAGCCGATAACTTATACCGGAATATCGGTATAAGTTATCGGCTCTAAAAAAACCGATATCGGTCGATCCCTACCCCAAACCTAGGAGTCCTGGCATAGTGTTCAAAGCCCCAAACGACCCCACAACTAGCTTTTTCTCCCTAGCGATTTGATCCTGCACAAGAAGATTAAATGCATTTGGCTGTGATTAGGGCTCTATGTGTGCGGAGAAGCGTTTTCATAGTTTGGACTCTTTGTTCCTTTAGATTTTTGGACCTCTCTATAGGTGAATAGTAGGGCGATTTTAGAATGCTCCTCTTCTGCAGCAAAAATTGTGGGTCAGATATTCATAGTGCCACTTGGGCTTCACCGTGTACTTTCCTCCGCAAGTACCGGCTGATGTCCTCGCTAAGACTGCATTCACATCTCCTTTTTACACTATGAGTACCGTATCCGGCTGGGGGAGGGGCAAACCAAGCTCTCCCATACCCCAGCCAGACCAGCGCTGAACTCCATTCACTTTAATGAGCCGACCGGAGTCAAACGGTAATTCCAGTCGGCTCATTTTTGACCCGTATGTGGTTTCCTGCTGGTTTTAGGTCCGGTCACAAAACTGGATACGGTGTCAAAAAATGAGCCGACCGTTTCACTCCGGTCGGCTCATTAACCTCCTGAGCGGTTATCCCGAGCGTGACTCGGGGTTAATTTTCCCTGCCAGGATCGGTAACCCTGAGTCACGCTCGGGGTAGAATTGCAGAGTTCCCGGCCGGGCTGCATGATATATCGCAAAAGCAATGCGATATAGCGATGCAGCCCCCCGGGGAAAACATGCGATTATCTGCTCGGGTCGGCTCCCGTGGCAGGTAAAGAAAAATACTAAAAGTCAGTGTTTCCCTACCAGGGGGCCTCCAGCTGTTGCAAAACTACAACTCTCAGCATGCCCGAACAGCCAAAGGCTGTCCAGGCATGCTGGGGAGTGGTAGTTTCACAACAGCTGGAGGCCCCCCTGTTAGAAAAACACTGAGCTAAGTGTAAAAGGAAAAAGGAGTAAAATAAAAATAAAAAATCCTTTTGCTCACCTAGTCCCGATCCCTGCAGATGCCGATCCCCTCCGTGCGGTCCGGGGTGTCCTCTCTTCACTATTCATCTTACAGGACCTTTCACTTTTCAGCCAATCACAGGCCGCAGTGGTGTAAAGCCTGTGATTGGCTGAAGGGGAAAGGGCTTGTTCTGCAGCAAATACACTAGGTATGAAATCTGCCGGCAAACCCAGTGTATACTGCTGCAGGACAAGGGGGGGGATGGGGGGGGGGGGAGGAATGTGACAGGGGGAGGGGATGTGACAAGGGGGGGGGGGGAGGAATGTGACAGGGGGGAGGGGATGTGACAAGGGGGGGGGGGGGGGGGGAGAGAATGTGCCGGAGGAGATGTGACAAGGGGGGATGGGGGGGGGGGGAGGAATGTGACAGGGGGAGGGGATGTGACAAGGGGGGGGGGGAGGAATGTGACAGGGGGAGGGGATGTGACAAGGGGGGGGGGGGGGGGGGGGTGAGAGAATGTGCCGGAGGAGATGTGAAATTCAATGCAAAAAATTGCACCGCTTTTGGTACAAATTTCCAGACAGAATCATACCGCCAGGGAGGTTAAAGTGAATGGAGTTCAGCGCTGGTCTGGCTGGGGTACGGGGGAGCCTGGTTTGCCCCCTCCCCCAGCCGGCACCCGTAGTGTAAAAACAAGATGTGAATGCAGCCTAACACAATAGTAGACGAGTGCTAGAGGTGGCATCTACCCAGCCAGGCAGCGGAGCACACACTTTCCCACAATCCCCCCCCCCCCCCCATAGGAGACCAACTTCGATTACCTGCATTTAAACTTTTGATTTGCACTTAAGTTTTTTTTACTCCTCACCAAATAGCCAGAACGCTTTTCGATTCTCCACCTACAGACCCATATCAGACTTGTTTTTTGCACTGCCAATTGTACATTGTAATGACATCATTTTACCACAAAATCTACGGTGAAACAAAAAAAATTATTTGTGGAGCAAATAACAAATTTATAGGTTTTATTTCACTACTTAAAAAAATAACTTGGTATAAAAAAAAAATTGATATCTTAAATAGTTATATTTTTCCCTATACAGGGATGTATTTTTTTCGGGTACTATTTTTGTTGTAATGGAGATTTTTGATCACTATTTTTATGATATGAAGTAACCAAAAATATAAAATTCTAGACTTTTTTTACGTGTACACCATTGAACACGTGTTTTGCTCGTCTGCACAGTTATCCGGATGCAAATGGAACAACAAACAAGTTTTCACAAGATGACCATTTCCTACTATTTACTTGCTGAGGTTATGTTGACAGTTTTTCGGCTGTTTTTTTTTTTTGCAGCAGTAAAAAAAAATAAAACATGCACATTAACCCCCTTGGCTCGGGAGTAGAGTAGGCACGAGATGAGAGAACTTACAGTAAATTCAATTCGTCAGGAACTTCTCGGCTCGGCAGTTGATGACTTTTCCTGCATAAATTAGTTCAGCTTTCAGGTGCTCCCGTGGGCTGGAGAAGGTGGATACAGTCCTAGGAGACTCTTTCCTAAGAATGTATCCACCTTTTCCAACCCACCGGAGCACCTGAAGGCTGAACTAATTTACGCAGGATAAGTCATCAACTGCCGAGCCGAGAAGTTTGTGACGAATTGAATTTACTGTAAGTTCGCTCATCTCTAGTAGGCACCATAGCCAGCAGATCCCTACTGCTATCAATAGATAAATACTTATAAAAGAATATGATGATTTTTTTTATAACTGTGAAAACGCCGTCTTACAGCTAAACCAATATTTCAGTGCATTCACACGCACGTTCCATGTCCCAGTAAGCCACGCTCCTTATCAGTATGTCGAAACACGTGGCACAAGTCACGTCAGCTGATTGTTGGTGCATTTGGGACAGTAAATCTCCTGTATATTCCTCCTTACTGAGAAGGTACCGACCCCTACATTATTTTCCCACTCGGTATTATCAACCCAAACTACCAGGGGGAACAAACTGTGTAGGACCCGATCTACGGTATAATCTTGTGATGGACCCGATCTACGGTATAATCTTGTGATGGACCCCGATCTACGGTATAATCTTGTGATGGACCCCCGATCTACGGTATAATCTTGTGATGGACCCCAGATCTACGGTATAATCTTGTGATGGACCCCGATCTACGGTATAATCTTGTGATGGACCCCCGATCTACGGTATAATCTTGTGATGGACCCCGATCTACGGTATAATCTTGTGATGGACCCCGATCTACGGTATAATCTTGTGATGGACCCCGATCTACGGTATAATCTTGTGATGGACCCCGATCTACGGTATAATCTTGTGATGGACCCCGATCTACGGTATAATCTTGTGATGGACCCCGATCTACGGTATAATCTTGTGATGGACCCCCGATCTACGGTATAATCTTGTGATGGACCCAGATCTACGGTATAATCTTGTGATGGACCCCGATCTACGGTATAATCTTGTGATGGACCCCGATCTACGGTATAATCTTGTGATGGACCCCGATCTACGGTATAATCTTGTGATGGACCCAGATCTACGGTATAATCTTGTGATGGACCCAGATCTACGGTATAATGTTGAAATTGCCACAATCAAAATCTCTGAAATTAACCTATGGGAATTACAGGATCATTCTTCTATGTCTGTATGTAAAAGTTCTGAGCTTGGCTGTCAGGGCTGCATGTGGGAAGGACTGTGTGTTATTGGCTGGATGAGATCTGAACTAGAGAAGCCTAGTCTGTTACCCCCCCCCATCACCCTCAGATTGTGCTGCTCATTTTTTTGCGCCACAATCTGTAGTTTTTTGTTCTCCATAATTTTTGCATATATTAGACTTTTTGACCCCCTTTAATTTTTTTCTGATAGGAGAGTCTTCAATTCCAGCTTGTTTATACCACCCACTGTGTGGGATGAATTAGGTTTTATTAGTTCTGCATACTAATATCAAATGTGTGAAAAAAAGTAGGAAGTGCTCTCGAATCACCCAAAGTGCAAGAAAAAGTGCAAATGTGTTACACTACAAAAACGTGCACAAAGGATGCGGTCTATCGCAAGCCCTTCTCCGATAGGAGAGAGCCCCCCCAACAAACCTTACCCTTCACCTCCGGACCAAAAGGTACCTGCAAGGTTCCAGGTTCGATGTCCCTTTTCGCCGAAGGGACCACAAATTCTCCCAGCATCCCCTTTGTCGTTTGCCAATGTATCTTCCTGCAGAGCCGTTAACAGTCGGTACCCTGCCCATGCAGGAGTACTCAGGGTTTTTGCAGGGAGGTGAGGAACCTGATTGCCACACACACCTCCCCTAGACCGCTAGGAGGGACACTCAGAAGGACTACCGCATCCTGACAATCCTATGTACACACTGCATGCAAAAAGTGACCGTGACAAAAATAAATAAGTGAATGTGCGCAGGTATACTGCCCGGACATCCGGCCGGATCTATAAAAATTTCTCTGATCCTAGGCCGGGAATCAAGGTGAGTGCCACAAGGTGAAGAGATCATGGTGCCCGTGTTTCAACTCAGTGAGCTAATACTTCCAGTGAGTTTTGGCACCTAGGGGGTCACCACTCCCCGAGGCACTAAAGTACCTCGGTTCTAGACCCGCTCAGCCTCATGGAGAGACCAGGAAGGAACAGGTCACATCAGACTAGCAGTCAAGTTGATTTCTCAGAACCAGCCCCGGTACACCTGTCCCCTGCATGCAGCACCCATCCCCACTGGTGCATCTGCTCACTGGCTTAAACGGCTAAGAACATATACTACACTTGATCTTAGCCAAGAGGCCGAGAAGCTGTGATTGCTGACACACAATTTTTATCTAAGAGTCGAGGAACGTGCTCTCGAATCACCCAAAGTGCAAACGTGTTACACAAAAAAAACGTGCACAAAGGATGCGGTCTATCGCAAGCCCTTCCCCGATAGGTGAGGGGCCCCCCAACAAACCTTACCCTTCGTCTCCGGACCAAAAAGGTACCTGTGAGGTTCCATTTTCGATGTCCCTTTTCGCCGAAGCTACTAAGGGACCACAAATGCTCCCGGCATCCCCCTTGGCGTTAGCCAAGGTATCTGCCTGTAGAGCCGATAATGGTCGGTACCCAGCCAAAGCAGGACTACCCGGGATGTTTGCAGGGAGGTGCAGAACCTAATGGCCACACACCTCCCCTAGACCGCCAGGAGGGACCCCCAGAAGAGCTACCGCATCCTGACAAATCCTGTGGACACACAACACGCAAAAAGTGACAAAAATAAATAAATAAGTGAATGTGCAGATATACTGCCCGGACATCCGGACAGATCTATAAAAGTTTCTCTGATCCTAGCCAGAAGGCCGGGAATCAAGAGGTGAGTGCCACAAGGTGAAGAGATCATGGTGCCCGTGCTTCCACTCAGTGAGCCGGTCCTCCCAGTGAGTTTCAGCACCTCAGGGTCACCACTCCCCGAGGCACTAAAGAACTTCGGCTCTAGACCCCCTCAGCCTCATGGTGAGACCCGGAGGAAACAGGTCACAACAGGGCAACCGTCGAGCAGATTCCTCAGAACCAGCCCCGAAACACCCTGGTACACCTGCCAGCTTCATGCAGCACCCAGCCCCACACCGGCGTTACTGCCCACCGGCATGAAACTGTTAACAGATACTACACTTGAGAAGTGATGATTGCTGACACACATTAATGCAACACATGACCGCAGCATCTGGAGATTGGGCTGGGTTCACATGAATGGAATCTCCTGAGATCCCAAGGGTGGCCAGTACCGACATCAGTCATTGCTAGCACCGCCCGGACTGCAGTGTCTTCCCTTCAGGCAGCCCTGCATTTCTGAGTGGTTCCACTAAAAGGATTTGTTTTTGCAGATTGGCTCAGAAATACATTGTTGGCTATGGGGAAGACCGTGCAGACTACTGTTGGCACTGGCCGCCCATCAGGATCTCCAGCCACAATTCCAGCCTTAAACTGTCGGGACTAGACTGAAGTCCTATCCAAGCTGTTGCTGGTGAGTGTCAGCTGTAAGATACAGCCGACACACGCCAAGTGGGCTCCGTTCCATATACATTAAGCACCCATCAGACATAAAACATGTTTAGGCGGTCAGTAAGAGGTGAAAGGATTCTGAACAGCTGACAATCGTGATAACATCACAGTCTCGGTCCCCGTATGGTCTACGTTTATGGAGCCGTTTCCTGCATAGACTGAAGAGTAAATCCTCTGGATATAAAGTAATGTACACCGTCTTGTTCACCAGCGTCTCATCTCCAAATACGAACAAATGATGTGGTGGCCACCACAGAACATCCCCCTTCATATAGTGACATCTCATGGAATAGACTGACACCACCGATACTGGATCACTACAAATGTTTATTCAGAAGCCCGGTTCTTAGAAAAAAAGACGAAATACAATGAAATAAATCCCGGCATCCCCCCCCTCCCCCACAGCTGATGAGTGCAGCGCCCTCCACTGCCAACTCCAGTCACTGAAAACTCCCACAACATGGAATAAAAACAGAGGCTCAGAATCGTCCCGACCTCTCCCGGTCTCTGGACCTCCGTCGATCTCTGTCACGTCCTCCTCCGCCACCACCACCGCCGCCGCCGCCTCCACCTCCTCGTCCGCGGTCTCTAGAACGAGAGCGGCGTTCACGGGATCTGGAACGGGAGCGATGCCTGAAAGAGAATAATGAAGTTCATGAAATGTGAGGTATGAGGAATGTGGCTTCCCTAGCGTGATACCCAAGAGATAGGTGAACGGTGTCAACATGACACCTGTACAAAGCAGAACTGATCCTCATGACTGCTCCGCTCACTGATCATTGACCTGAGCCGACTGTACAAAGCAGAGCATTTTTTTGAAGCTGTCTATTGAATCAGTGAAGTCCAATCTAAATAGATGAGAAAGCAACAGCGTTTGGCCGCAGAGCCCCTCTCCCCCTTACACAAGTGGCCGCAGAGCCCCTCTCCCCCTTACACAAGTGGCCACAGAGCCCCTCTCCCCCTACACAAGTGGCCGCAGAGCCCCTCTCCCCCCACACAAGTGGCCGCAGAGCCCCTCTCCCCCCACACAAGTGGCCGCAGAGCCCCTCTCCCCCCACACAAGTGGCCGCAGAGCCCCTCTCCCCCCCACCCAAGTGGCCGCAGAGCCCCTCTCCCCCCCACCCAAGTGGCCGCAGAGCCCCTCTCCCCCCACCCAAGTGGCCGCAGAGCCCCTCTCCCCCCACCCAAGTGGCCGCAGAGCCCCTCTCCCCCCACACAAGTGGCCGCAGAGCCCCTCTCCCCCCACACAAGTGGCCGCAGAGCCCCTCTCCCCCCACACGTGTGGCCGCAGAGCCCCTCTCCCCCCCACACGTGTGGCCGCAGAGCCCCTCTCCCCCCACACGTGTGGCCGCAGAGCCCCTCTCCCCCCCACACGTGTGGCCGCAGAGCCCCTCTCCCCCCACACGTGTGGCCGCAGAGCCCCTCTCCCCCCACACGTGGCCGCAGAGCCCCTCTCCCCCTACACGTGGCCGCAGAGCCCCTCTCCCCCTACACGTGGCCGCAGAGCCCCTCTCCCCCTACACGTGGCCGCAGAGCCCCTCTCCCCCACACGTGGCCGCAGAGCCCCTCTCCCCCTACACGTGGCCACAGAGCCCCTCTCCTCCTACACGTGGCCACAGAGCCCCTCTCCAACACGTGGCTGCAGAGCCCCTCTCCCCCTACAGGTAGCCGCAGAGCCCCTCTCCCCCTACACGTGGCCGCAGAGCCCCTCTCCCCCTACACGTGGCCGCAGAGCCCCTCTCCCCCTACAGGTAGCCGCAGAGCCCCTCTCCCCCTACAAGTGCCCGCAGAGCCCCTCTCCTCCTACACGTGGCCACAGAGCCCCTCTCCCCCTACAAGTGCCCGCAGAGCCCCTCTCCTCCTACACGTGGCCGCAGAGCCCCTCTCCCCCTACACGTGGCCGCAGAGCCCCTCTCCCCCTACACGTGGCCGCAGAGCCCCTCTCCCCCTACACGTGGCCGCAGAGCCCCTCTCCCCCTACACGTGGCCGCAGAGCCCCTCTCCTCACTGCAGGGCCCTTCCTAGGGCTGTGAGTTATAAGGGCACTTGCTCACTGCTATGAGTAAATATATGTTGCAGATTTTAATGTAAACTAAATGGCTGAACACAGCTTCAAATCTGCAGCATCAGATATGCCCAGGATTGTGTATGTGAATAAAGCCTTAATCTCCATATAACGAGCAGAGATGGTCATGTGATCTTACTTCTTCCTACGTCGGCCGTATAGTTCTCTCCGGAGCTCCCGGGATATGGGCTTCAGATGCATGAAGTTACAGAAGCCCCCACGTGTACACTCCCTAAAAACAGAAAACAAAAATAAGACACAGGGAGCCCTTCATGAACCCCCCAGGCCCTACACAACACCCCCTCCCCTACATGAACCCCCCCCAGCCCTACACAACACCCCCTCCCCTTCATGAACCCCCCCCAGCCCTACACAACACCCCCTCCCCTACATGAACCCCCCCCAGCCCTACACAACACCCCCTCCCCTTCATGAACCCCCCCCCAGCCCTACACAACACCCCCTCCCCTACATGAACCCCCCCCCAGCCCTACACAACACCCCCCTCCCCTTCATGAACCCCCCCCAGCCCTACACAACACCTCCCCTTCATGAACCCCCCCAGGCCCTACACAACACCCCCTCCCCTACATGAACCCCCCCCCAGCCCTACACAACACCCCCTCCCCTACATGAACCCCCCCCCCAGCCCTACACAACACCCCCTCCCCTACATGAACCCCCCCAGGCCCTACACAACACCCCCTCCCCTACATGAACCCCCCCCCCTACATGAACCCCCCCCCCCCAAGCCCTACACAACACCCCCTCCCCTACATGAACCCCCCCAGGCCCTACACAACACCCCCTCCCCTACATGAACCCCCCCCCCAGCCCTACACAACACCCCCTCCCCTTCATGAACCCCCCCAGGCCCTACACAACACCCCCTCCCCTTCATGAACCCCCCAGCCCTACACAACACCCCCTCCCCTACATGTACCCTGAACCCCACAAAACACCCCCTTCCCCTTCATGAATCCCCCCAGCCCTACACAACACCCCCTCCCCTTCATGAAACCCCCCCTAGCCCTACACAACACCCCCTCCCCTTCATGAACCCCACCAGCCCTACACAACACCCCCTCCCCTACATGTACCCCGAACCCCACCAGCCCTACACAACACCCCCTCCCCTACATGTACCCCGAACCCCACCAACCCTACACAACACCCCCCTCCCCTTCATGAACCCCACCAGCCCTACACAACACCCCCCTCCCCTTCATGAACCCCACCAGCCCTACACAACACCCCCTCCCCTTCATGAACCCCACCAGCCCTACACAACACCCCCTCCCCTTCATGTACCCCGAACCCCACCAGCCCTACACAACACCCCCTCCCCTACATGTACCCCGAACCCCACCAACCCTACACAACACCCCCCTCCCCTTCATGAACCCCCCCCCAGCCCTACACAACACCCCCTCCCCTTCATGAACCCCACCAGCCCTACACAACACCCCCTCCCCTTCATGAACCCCACCAGCCCTACACAACACCCCCTCCCCTTCATGAACCCCCCCAGCCCTACACAACACCCCTCCCCTTCATGTACCCCGAACCCCACCAGCCCTACACAACCCCCCCCCCAGCCCTACACAACACCCCCTCCCCTTCATGAACCCCCCCAGCCCTACACAACACCCCCTCCCCTACATGTACCCCCCAGCCCTACACAACACCCCCTCCCCTTCATGAACCCCACCAGCCCTACACAACACCCCCTCCCCTTCATGAACCCCACCAGCCCTACACAACACCCCCTCCCCTTCATGAACCCCCCCAGCCCTACACAACACCCCCTCCCCTACATGTACCCTGAACCCCACACAACACCCCCTTCCCCTTCATGAATCCCCCCAGCCCTACACAACACCCCCTCCCCTTCATGAAACCCCCCCTAGCCCTACACAACACCCCCTCCCCTTCATGAACCCCACCAGCCCTACACAACACCCCCTCCCCTTCATGAACCCCCCAGCCCTACACAACACCCCCTCCCCTACATGTACCCTGAACCCCACACAACACCCCCTTCCCCTTCATGAATCCCCCAGCCCTACACAACACCCCCTCCCCTTCATGAAACCCCCCCTAGCCCTACACAACACCCCCTCCCCTTCATGAACCCCACCAGCCCTACACAACACCCCCTCCCCTACATGTACCCCGAACCCCACCAGCCCTACACAACACCCCCTCCCCTACATGTACCCGAACCCCACCAACCCTACACAACACCCCCCTCCCCTTCATGAACCCCACCAGCCCTACACAACACCCCCCTCCCCTTCATGAACCCCACCAGCCCTACACAACACCCCCTCCCCTTCATGAACCCCACCAGCCCTACACAACACCCCCTCCCCTTCATGAACCCCACCAGCCCTACACAACACCCCCTCCCCTTCATGTACCCCGAACCCCACCAGCCCTACACAACACCCCCTCCCCTACATGTACCCCGAACCCCACCAACCCTACACAACACCCCCCTCCCCTTCATGAACCCCCCCCCCAGCCCTACACAACACCCCCTCCCCTTCATGTACCCCACCAGCCCTACACAACACCCCCTCCCCTTCATGAACCCCACCAGCCCTACACAACACCCCCTCCCCTTCATGAACCCCACCAGCCCTACACAACACCCCCTCCCCTTCATGAACCCCCCCAGCCCTACACAACACCCCCTCCCCTTCATGTACCCCGAACCCCACCAGCCCTACACAACCCCCCCCCCAGCCCTACACAACACCCCCTCCCCTTCATGAACCCCCCCCAGCCCTACACAACACCCCCTCCCCTACATGTACCCCCCAGCCCTACACAACACCCCCTCCCCTTCATGAACCCCACCAGCCCTACACAACACCCCCTCCCCTTCATGAACCCCACCAGCCCTACACAACACCCCCTCCCCTTCATGAACCCCCCCAGCCCTACACAACACCCCCTCCCCTTCATGAACCCCACCAGCCCTACACAACACCCCCTCCCCTTCATGAACCCCACCAGCCCTACACAACACCCCCTCCCCTTCATGTACCCCACCAGCCCTACACAACACCCCCTCCCCTTCATGTACCCCGAACCCCACCAGCCCTACACAACACCCCCACCCCTTCATGTACCCCAAACCCCACCAGCCCTACACAACACCCCCTCCCCTTCATGTACCCCAAACCCCACCAGCCCTACACAACACCCCCACCCCTTCATGTACCCCAAACCCCACCAGCCCTACACAACACCCCCACCCCTTCATGTACCCCGAACCCCACCAGCCCTACACAACACCCCCTCCCCTTCATGTACCCCGAACCCCGCCAGCCCTACACAACACCCCCTCCCCTTCATGTACCCCAAACCCCGCCAGCCCTACACAACACCCCCACCCCTTCATGTACCCCAAACCCCGCCAGCCCTACACAACACCCCCACCCCTTCATGAACCCCACCAGCCCTACACAACACCCCCACCCCTTCATGAACCCCGAACCCCACCAGCCCTACACAACACCCCCTCCCCTTCATGTACCCCGAACCCCACCAGCCCTACACAACACCCCCTCCCCTTCATGTACCCCGAACCCCACCAGCCCTACACAACACCCCCTCCCCTTCATGTACCCCAAACCCCGCCAGCCCTACACAACACCCCCACCCCTTCATGTACCCCGAACCCCGCCAGCCCTACACAACACCCCCACCCCCTTCATGTACCCCGAACCCCGCCAGCCCTACACAACACCCCCTCCCCTTCATGTACCCCAAACCCCGCCAGCCCTACACAACACCCCCACCCCCTTCATGTACCCCGAACCCCACCAGCCCTACACAACACCCCCACCCCTTCATGTACCCTGAACCCCACCAGCCCTACACAACACCCCCTCCCCTTCATGTACCCCAAACCCCACCAGCCCTACACAACACCCCCACCCCTTCATGTACCCCAAACCCCACCAGCACTACACAACACCCCCTCCCCTTCATGTACCCCGAACCCCACCAGCACTACACAACACCCCCTCCCCTTCATGAACCCCGAACCCCACCAACCCTACACAACACCCCCACCCCTTCATGTACCCCGAACCCCACCAGCCCTACACAACACCCCCTCCCCTTCATGAACCCCACCATCCCTACACAACACCCCCTCCCCTTAATGAACCCACCAGCCCTACACAACACCCCCTCCCCTTCATGTACCCCACCAGCCCTACACAACACCCCCTCCCCTTCATGTACCCCACCAGCCCTACACAACACCCCCTCCCCTTCATGTACCCCGAACCCCACCAGCCCTACACAACACCCCCAACCCTTCATGTACCCCGAACCCCACCAGCCCTACACAACACCCCCTCCCCTTCATGTACCCCAAACCCCACCAGCCCTACACAACACCCCCACCCCCTTCATGTACCCCGAACCCCACCAGCCCTACACAACACCCCCTCCCTCCCCTTCATGTACCCCAAACCCCACCAGCCCTACACAACACCCCCACCCCCTTCATGTACCCCAAACCCCACCAGCCCTACACAACACCCCCTCCCCTTCATGTACCCCAAACCCCACCAGCCCTACACAACACCCCCTCCCCTTCATGTACCCCAAACCCCACCAGCCCTACACAACACCCCCACCCCTTCATGTACCCCAAACCCCACCAGCCCTACACAACACCCCCTCCCCTTCATGTACCCCAAACCCCACCAGCCCTACACAACACCCCCTCCCCTTCATGTACCCCAAACCCCACCAGCCCTACACAACACCCCCTCCCCTTCATGCACCCCGAACCCCGCCAGCCCTACACAACACCCCCTCCCCTTCATGCACCCCGAACCCCACCAGCCCTACACAACACCCCCTCCCCTTCATGTACCCCAAACCCCACCAGCCCTACACAACACCCCCACCCCTTCATGTACCCCAAACCCCACCAGCCCTACACAACACCCCCACCCCTTCATGTACCCCAAACCCCGCCAGCCCTACACAACACCCCCTCCCCTTCATGTACCCCGAACCCCACCAGCCCTACACAACACCCCCTCCCCTTCATGTACCCCGAACCCCACCAGCCCTACACAACACCCCCTCCCCTTCATGTACCCCAAACCCCACCAGCCCTACACAACACCCCCTCCCCTTCATGTACCCCGAACCCCACCAGCCCTACACAACACCCCCTCCCCTTCATGTACCCCAAACCCCGCCAGCCCTACACAACACCCCCTCCCCTTCATGTACCCAGAACCCCGCCAGCCCTACACAACACCCCCCTCCCCTTCATGAACTCCACCAGCCCTACACAACACCCCCTCCCCTTCATGAACCCCGAACCCCACCAACCCTACACAACACCCACTCCCCTTCATGAACCCCACCATCCCTACACAACACCCCCTCCCCTTCATGAACCCCACCAGCCCTACACAACACCCCCTCCCCTTCATGTACCCCACCAGCCCTACACAACACCCACTCCCCTTCATGTACCCCACCAGCCCTACACAACACCCCCTCCCCTTTATGTACCCCGAACCCCACCAGCCCTACACAACACCCCCACCCCTTCATGTACCCCGAACCCCACCAGCCCTACACAACACCCCCACCCCTTCATGTACCCCGAACCCCACCAGCCCTACACAACACCCCCTCCCCTTCATGTACCCCAAACCCCACCAGCCCTACACAACACCCCCTCCCCTTCATGTACCCCGAACCCCGCCAGCCCTACACAACACCCCCACCCCTTCATGTACCCCGAACCCCACCAGCCCTACACAACACCCCCACCCCTTCATGTACCCCGAACCCCACCAGCCCTACACAACACCCCCACCCCTTCATGTACCCCGAACCCCGCCAGCCCTACACAACACCCCCTCCCCTTCATGTACCCCAAACCCCGCCAGCCCTACACAACACCCCCACCCCTTCATGTACCCCGAACCCCGCCAGCCCTACACAACACCCCCACCCCCTTCATGTACCCCGAACCCCAACAGCCCTACACAACACCCCCTCCCCTTCATGTACCCCGAACCCCGCCAGCCCTACACAACACCCCCTCCCCTTCATGTACCCCAAACCCCGCCAGCCCTACACAACACCCCCACCCCCTTCATGTACCCCGAACCCCACCAGCCCTACACAACACCCCCACCCCTTCATGTACCCCGAACCCCACCAGCCCTACACAACACCCCCTCCCCTTCATGTACCCCACCAGCCCTACACAACACCCCCTCCCCTTCATGTACCCCACCAGCCCTACACAACACCCCCTCCCCTTCATGTACCCCGAACCCGACCAGCCCTACACAACACCCCCAACCCTTCATGTACCCCGAACCCCACCAGCCCTACACAACACCCCCTCCCCTTCATGTACCCCAAACCCCACCAGCCCTACACAACACCCCCACCCCCTTCATGTACCCCAAACCCCACCAGCCCTACACAACACCCCCTCCCCTTCATGTACCCCAAACCCCACCAGCCCTACACAACACCCCCTCCCCTTCATGTACCCCGAACCCCGCCAGCCCTACACAACACCCCCTCCTCTTCATGTACCCCAAACCCCACCAGCCCTACACAACACCCCCTCCCCTTCATGTACCCCAAACCCCACCAGCCCTACACAACACCCCCACCCCTTCATGTACCCCAAACCCCACCAGCCCTACACAACACCCCCTCCCCTTCATGTACCCCAAACCCCACCAGCCCTACACAACACCCCCTCCCCTTCATGTACCCCGAACCCCGCCAGCCCTACACAACACCCCCTCCCCTTCATGCACCCCGAACCCCACCAGCCCTACACAACACCCCCTCCCCTTCATGTACCCCAAACCCCACCAGCCCTACACAACACCCCCACCCCTTCATGTACCCCGAACACCACCAGCCCTACACAACACCCCCACCCCTTCATGTACCCCAAACCCCGCCAGCCCTACACAACACCCCCTCCCCTTCATGTACCCTGAACCCCACCAGCCCTACACAACACCCCCTCCCCTTCATGTACCCCGAACCCCACCAGCCCTACACAACACCCCCTCCCCTTCATGAACCCCACCAGCCCTACACAACACCCCCCTCCCCTTCATGAACCCCACCAGCCCTACACAACACCCCCTCCCCTTCATGTACCCCGAACCCCACCAGCCCTACACAACACCCCCTCCCCTTCATGAACCCTGAACCCCACCAACCCTACACAACACCCCCTCCCCTTCATGAACCCCACCATCCCTACACAACACCCCCTCCCCTTCATGTACCCCACCAGCCCTACACAACACCCACTCCCCTTCATGTACCCCACCAGCCCTACACAACACCCCCTCCCCTTCATGTACCCCGAACCCCACCAGCCCTACACAACACCCCCACCCCTTCATGTACCCCGAACCCCACCAGCCCTACACAACACCCCCACCCCTTCATGTACCCTGAACCCCACCAGCCCTACACAACACCCCCTCCCCTTCATGAACCCCAAACCCCACCCCTTCATGTACCCCGAACCCCACCAGCCCTACACAACACCCCCACCCCTTCATGTACCCCAAACCCCACCAGCCCTACACAACACCCCCACCCCTTCATGTACCCCAAACCCCACCAGCCCTACACAACACCCCCACCCCCTTCATGTACCCCGAACCGAACCCCACCAGCCCTACACAACACCCCCTCCCCTTCATGTACCCCGAACCCCACCAGCCCTACACAACACCCCCTCCCCTTCATGTACCCCGAACCCCACCAGCCCTACACAACACCCCCACCCCTTCATGAACCCCACCAGCCATACACAACACCCCCTCCCCTTCATGAACCCCCCCCCAGCCCTACACAACACCCCCTCCCCTTCATGAACCCCACCAGCCCTACACAACACCCCCTCCCCTTCATGAACCCCACCAGCCCTACACAACACCCCCTCCCCTTCATGAACCCCACCAGCCCTACACAACACCCCCTCCCCTTCATGTACCCCGAACCCCACCAGCCCTACACAACACCCCCTCCCCTTCATGTACCCCGAACCCCACCAGCCCTACACAACACCCCCTCCCCTTCATGTACCCCGAACCCCACCAGCCCTACACAACACCCCCTCCCCTTCATGTACCCCGAACCCCACCAGCCCTACACAACACCCCCTCCCCTTCATGTACCCCGAACCCCACCAGCCCTACACAACACCCCCACCCCTTCATGTACCCCGAACCCCACCAGCCCTACACAACACCCCCTCCCCTTCATGAACCCCAAACCCCACCCCTTCATGTACCCCGAACCCCACCAGCCCTACACAACACCCCCACCCCTTCATGTACCCCAAACCCCACCAGCCCTACACAACACCCTCACCCCTTCATGTACCCCAAACCCCACCAGCCCTACACAACACCCCCACCCCCTTCATGTACCCCGAACCCCACCAGCCCTACACAACACCCCCTCCCCTTCATGTACCCCGAACCCCACCAGCCCTACACAACACCCCCTCCCCTTCATGTACCCCGAACCCCACCAGCCCTACACAACACCCCCACCCCTTCATGAACCCCACCAGCCATACACAACACCCCCTCCCCTTCATGAACCCCCCCCAGCCCTACACAACACCCCCTCCCCTTCATGAACCCCACCAGCCCTACACAACACCCCCTCCCCTTCATGAACCCCACCAGCCCTACCCAACACCCCCTCCCCTTCATGAACCCCACCAGCCCTACCCAACACCCCCTCCCCTTCATGAACCCCACCATCCCTACACAACACCCCCTCCCCTTCATGAACCCCACCAGCCCTACACAACACCCCCTCCCCTTCATGTACCCCGAACCCCGCCAGCCCTACACAACACCCCCTCCCCTTCATGTACCCCAAACCCCGCCAGCCCTACACAACACCCCCACCCCCTTCATGTACCCCGAACCCCACCAGCACTACACAACACCCCCTCCCCTTCATGAACCCCGAACCCCACCAACCCTACACAACACCCCCACCCCTTCATGTACCCCGAACCCCACCAGCCCTACACAACACCCCCTCCCCTTCATGTACCCCGAACCCCACCATCCCTACACAACACCCCCTCCCCTTCATGTACCCCGAACCCCACCATCCCTACACAACACCCCCTCCCCTTCATGAACCCCGAACCCCACCAGCCCTACACAACACCCCCTCCCCTTCATGTACCCCACAAGCCCTACACAACACCCCCTCCCCTTCATGTACCCCACCAGCCCTACACAACACCCCCTCCCCTTCATGTACCCCGAACCCCACCAGCCCTACACAACACCCCCACCCCTTCATGTACCCCGAACCCCACCAGCCCTACACAACACCCCCAACCCTTCATGTACCCCGAACCCCACCAGCCCTACACAACACCCCCTCCCCTTCATGTACCCCAAACCCCACCAGCCCTACACAACACCCCCACCCCTTCATGCACCCCGAACCCCACCAGCCCTACACAACACCCCCTCCCCTTCATGTACCCCAAACCCCACCAGCCCTACACAACACCCCCACCCCTTCATGTACCCCGAACCCCACCATCCCTACACAACACCCCCTCCCCTTCATGTACCCCAAACCCCACCAGCCCTACACAACACCCCCACCCCTTCATGTACCCCGAACCCCACCAGCCCTACACAACACCCCCTCCCCTTCATGTACCCCGAACCCCACCAGCCCTACACAACACCCCCTCCCCTTCATGTACCCCAAACCCCGCCAGCCCTACACAACACCCCCACCCCTTCATGTACCCCGAACCCCACCAGCCCTACACAACACCCCCTCCCCTTCATGTACCCCGAACCCCACCAGCCCTACACAACACCCCCTCCCCTTCATGAACCCCGAACCCCACCAACCCTACACAACACCCCCTCCCCTTCATGAACCCCACCAGCCCTACACAACACCCCCTCCCCTTCATGTACCCCACCAGCCCTACACAACACCCACTCCCCTTCATGTACCCCACCAGCCCTACACAACACCCCCTCCCCTTCATGTACCCCGAACCCCACCAGCCCTACACAACACCCCCACCCCTTCATGTACCCCGAACCCCACCAGCCCTACACAACACCCCCTCCCCTTCATGAACCCCAAACCCCACCCCTTCATGTACCCCGAACCCCACCAGCCCTACACAACACCCCCTCCCCTTCATGAACCCCAAACCCCACCCCTTCATGTACCCCGAACCCCACCAGCCCTACACAACACCCCCACCCCTTCATGTACCCCAAACCCCACCAGCCCTACACAACACCCCCACCCCCTTCATGTACCCCGAACCCCACCAGCACTACACAACACCCCCTCCCCTTCATGTACCCGGAACCCCACCAGCCCTACACAACACCCCCTCCCCTTCATGTACCCGGAACCCCACCAGCCCTACACAACACCCCCTCCCCTTCATGTACCCCGAACCCCACCAGCCCTACACAACACCCCCTCCCCTTCATGTACCCCGAACCCCACCAGCCCTACACAACACCCCCACCCCTTCATGTACCCCGAACCCCACCAGCCCTACACAACACCCCCACCCCTTCATGAACCCCACCAGCCATACACAACACCCCCTCCCCTTCATGAACCCCCCCCAGCCCTACACAACACCCCCTCCCCTTCATGAACCCCCCCAGCCCTACACAACACCCCCTCCCCTTCATGAACCCCCCAGCCCTACACAACACCCCCTCCCCTTCATGAACCCCCCCAGCCCTACACAACACCCCCTCCCCTTCATGAACCCCCCAGCCCTACACAACACCCCCTCCCCTTCATGAACCCCCCCCAGCCCTACACAACACCCCCTCCCCTTCATGTACCCCACCAGCCCTACACAACACCCCCTCCCCTTCATGTACCCCACCAGCCCTACACAACACCCCCTCCCCTTCATGTACCCCACCAGCCCTACACAACACCCCCTCCCCTTCATGTACCCCGAACCCCACCAGCCCTACACAACACCCCCTCCCCTTCATGTACCCCAAACCCCACCAGCCCTACACAACACCCCCACCCCTTCATGTACCCCAAACCCCACCAGCCCTACACAACACCCCCACCCCTTCATGTACCCCGAACCCCACCAGCCCTACACAACACCCCCACCCCTTCATGTACCCCAAACCCCACCAGCCCTACACAACACCCCCTCCCCTTCATGTACCCCGAACCCCGCCAGCCCTACACAACACCCCCACCCCTTCATGTACCCCGAACCCCACCAGCCCTACACAACACCCCCACCCCTTCATGTACCCCGAACCCCGCCAGCCCTACACAACACCCCCTCCCCTTCATGTACCCCAAACCCCGCCAGCCCTACACAACACCCCCACCCCTTCATGTACCCCGAACCCCGCCAGCCCTACACAACACCCCCTCCCCTTCATGTACCCCAAACCCCGCCAGCCCTACACAACACCCCCACCCCTTCATGTACCCCAAACCCCGCCAGCCCTACACAACACCCCCTTCATGTACCCCGAACCCCACCAGCCCTACACAACATCCCCTCCCCTTCATGTACCCCGAACCCCACCAGCCCTACACAACACCCCCTCCCCTTCATGTACCCCAAACCCCGGCAGCCCTACACAACACCCCCACCCCCTTCATGTACCCCGAACCCCGGCAGCCCTACACAACACCCCCTTCATGTACCCCGAACCCCAACAGCCCTACACAACACCCCCTCCCCTTCATGTACCCCGAACCCCGCCAGCCCTACACAACACCCCCTCCCCTTCATGTACCCCAAACCCCGCCAGCCCTACACAACACCCCCACCCCCTTCATGTACCCCGAACCCCACTAGCCCTACACAACACCCCCACCCCTTCATGTACCCCGAACCCCACCAGCACTACACAACACCCCCTCCCCTTCATGAGCCCCGAACCCCACCAACCCTACACAACACCCCCACCCCTTCATGTATCCCGAACCCCACCAGCCCTACACAACACCCCACCCCTTCATGTACCCGAACCCCACCAGCCCTACCCAACACCCCCTCCCCTTCATGAACCCCACCATCCCTACACAACACCCCCACCCCTTCATGAACCCCACCAGCCCTACACAACACCCCCTCCCCTTCATGTACCCCAAACCCCGCCAGCCCTACACAACACCCCCACCCCCTTCATGTACCCCGAACCCCACCAGCCCTACACAACACCCCCACCCCTTCATGTACCCCGAACCCCACCAGCACTACACAACACCCCCTCCCCTTCATGAACCCCGAACCCCACCAACCCTACACAACACCCCCACCCCTTCATGTACCCCGAACCCCACCAGCCCTACACAACACCCCCACCCCTTCATGAACCCCGAACCCCACCAGCCCTACACAACACCCCCTCCCCTTGATGTACCCCGAACCCCACCATCCCTACACAACACCCCCACCCCTTCATGTACCCACCAGCCCTACACAACACCCCCCTCCCCTTCATGTACCCCACCAGCCCTACACAACACCCCCTCCCCTTCATGTACCCCGAACCCCACCAGCCCTACACAACACCCCCTCCCCTTCATGTACCCCGAACCCCACCAGCCCTACACAACACCCCCACCCCTTCATGTACCCCGAACCCCACCAGCCCTACACAACACCCCCACCCCTTCATGTACCCCGAACCCCACCAGCCCTACACAACACCCCCAACCCTTCATGTACCCCGAACCCCACCAGCCCTACACAACACCCCCTCTCCTTCATGTACCCCGAACCCCACCAGCACTACACAACACCCCCTCCCCTTCATGAACCCCGAACCCCACCAGCCCTACACAACACCCCCTCCCCTTCATGTACCCCACCAGCCCTACACAACACCCCCTCCCCTTCATGTACCCCACCAGCCCTACACAACACCCCCACCCCTTCATGTACCCCACCAGCCCTACACAACACCCCCTCCCCTTCATGTACCCCGAACCCCACCAGCCCTACACAACACCCCCACCCCTTCATGTACCCCGAACCCCACCAGCCCTACACAACACCCCCTCCCCTTCATGAACCCCACCATCCCTACACAACACCCCCTCCCCTTCATGTACCCCGAACCCCACCAGCCCTACACAACACCCCCTCCCCTTCATGTACCCCAAACCCCACCAGCCCTACACAACACCCCCTCCCCTTCATGTACCCCAAACCCCACCAGCCCTACACAACACCCCCACCCCTTCATGTACCCCAAACCCCGCCAGCCCTACACAACACCCCCACCCCTTCATGTACCCCAAACCCCGCCAGCCCTACACAACACCCCCTCCCCTTCATGTACCCCGAACCCCACCAGCCCTACACAACACCCCCTCCCCTTCATGTACCCCGAACCCCACCAGCCCTACACAACACCCCCTCCCCTTCATGTACCCCGAACCCCACCAGCCCTACACAACACCCCCACCCCTTCATGTACCCCGAACCCCACCAGCCCTACACAACACCCCCACCCCTTCATGTACCCCGAACCCCACCAGCCCTACACAACACCCCCACCCCTTCATGTACCCCGAACCCCACCAGCCCTACACAACACCCCCACCCCTTCATGTACCCCGAACCCCACCAGCCCTACACAACACCCCCACCCCTTCATGTACCCCGAACCCCACCAGCCCTACACAACACCCCCTCCCCTTCATGTACCCCGAACCCCACCAGCCCTACACAACACCCCCTCCCCTTCATGAACCCCGAACCCCACCAACCCTACACAACACCCCCTCCCCTTCATGAACCCCACCATCCCTACACAACACCCCCTCCCCTTCATGTACCCCAAACCCCACCAGCCCTACACAACACCCCCTCCCCTTCATGTACCCCGAACCCCGCCAGCCCTACACAACAACCCCACCCCTTCATGTACCCCCAACCCCACCAGCCCTACACAACACCCCCTCCCCTTCATGTACCCCAAACCCCACCAGCCCTACACAACACCCCCTCCCCTTCATGTACCCCGAACCCCACCAGCCCTACACAACACCCCCTCCCCTTCATGTACCCCGAACCCCACCAGCCCTACACAACACCCCCTCCCCTTCATGTACCCCGAACCCCACCAGCCCTACACAACACCCCCACCCCTTCATGTACCCCGAACCCCACCAGCCCTACACAACACCCCCACCCCTTCATGTACCCCGAACCCCACCAGCCCTACACAACACCCCCACCCCTTCATGTACCCCGAACCCCACCAGCCCTACACAACACCCCCACCCCTTCATGTACCCCGAACCCCACCAGCCCTACACAACACCCCCACCCCTTCATGTACCCCGAACCCCACCAGCCCTACACAACACCCCCTCCCCTTCATGTACCCCGAACCCCACCAGCCCTACACAACACCCCCACCCCTTCATGTACCCTGAACCCCACCAGCCCTACACAACACCCCCACCCCTTCATGCACCCCGAACCCCACCAGCCCTACACAACACCCCCTCCCCTTCATGTACCCCAAACCCCACCAGCCCTACACAACACCCCCACCCCTTCATGTACCCCAAACCCCACCAGCCCTACACAACACCCCCACCCCTTCATGTACCCCGAACCCCACCAGCCCTACACAACACCCCCACCCCTTCATGTACCCTGAACCCCACCAGCCCTACACAACACCCCCACCCCTTCATGCACCCCGAACCCCACCAGCCCTACACAACACCCCCTCCCCTTCATGTACCCCAAACCCCACCAGCCCTACACAACACCCCCACCCCTTCATGTACCCCAAACCCCACCAGCCCTACACAACACCCCCACCCCTTCATGTACCCCGAACCCCACCAGCCCTACACAACACCCCCACCCCTTCATGTACCCCGAACCCCACCAGCCCTACACAACACCCCCTCCCCTTCATGTACCCCGAACCCCACCAGCCCTACACAACACCCCTCATCTGATCCCTGCCCTCCCCCACCATCAGGCCACACACTCACCCCATCTCGTACTGTCGACAACAAGCCTCCCTGAAATCCGTGACCGGAGACAGCTCTGCGTGGATGGGCTGACCGTTAAACCAGCGATTATTCAGATCTTTCACAGCTTTTTCCGCATCTTCCTCTCGCCGGAACTGGAACCAAATCACATCTGTTACTATAATGGGACGAACTACAAAAGGAAAGGATCTCAGGTGCAAAAGGGGAACAACCCCGAAAACCAGGGCCGGCAGCTCCAACATTTACCGAAAATCAGAGGCTACGAAAGAGCAACTGATCTAAAGCATAACCCCGAGACCTGCTCGACATCACCTCACATTACAGGCTGCACTACTGATACAAAGCATAACAGGCTGCACTACTGATCTAAAGCATAACCCCGAGACCTGCTCGACATCACCTCACATAACAGGCTGCACTACTGATACAAAGCATAACAGGCTGCACTACTGATCCAAAGCATAACCCCGAGACCTGCTCGACATCACCTCACATAACAGGCTGCACTACTGATACAAAGCATAACCCCGAGACCTGCTCGACATCACCTCACATAACAGGCTGCACTACTGATCCAAAGCATAACCCCGAGACCTGCTCGACATCACCTCACATAACAGGCTGCACTACTGATCACCTCACATAACAGGCTGCACTACTGATACAAAGCATAACCCCGAGACCTGCTCGACATCACCTCACATAACAGGCTGCACTACTGATACAAAGCATAACAGGCTGCACTACTGATCACCTCACATAACAGGCTGCACTACTGATCCAAAGCATAACCCCGAGACCTGCTCGACATCACCTCACATAACAGGCTGCACTACTGATCACCTCACATTACAGGCTGCACTACTGATCACCTCACATTACAGGCTGCACTACTGATCACCTCACATTACAGGCTGCACTACTGATCACCTCACATAACAGGCTGCACTACTGATCCAAAGCATAACCCCGAGACCTGCTAGACATCACCTCACATAACAGGCTGCACTACTGATCCAAAGCATAACCCCGAGACCTGCTCGACATCAACTCACATAACAGGCTGCACTACTGATCCAAAGCATAACCCCGAGACCTGCTCGACATCACCTCACATAACAGGCTGCACTACTGATACAAAGCATAACAGGCTGCACTACTGATCACCTCACATAACAGGCTGCACTACTGATCCAAAGCATAACCCCGAGACCTGCTCGACATCACCTCACATAAAAGGCTGCACTACTGATCACCTCACATTACAGGCTGCACTACTGATCACCTCACATTACAGGCTGCACTACTGATCCAAAGCATAACCCCGAGACCTGCTCGACATCACCTCACATAACAGGCTGCACTACTGATCCAAAGCATAACCCCGAGACCTGCTCGACATCACCTCACATAACAGGCTGCACTACTGATCACCTCACATTACAGGCTGCACTACTGATCACCTCACATAACAGGCTGCACTACTGATCCAAAGCATAACCCCGAGACCTGCTCGACATCACCTCACATAACAGGCTGCACTACTGATCCAAAGCATAACCCCGAGACCTGCTAGACATCACCTCACATAACAGGCTGCACTACTGATCCAAAGCATAACCCCGAGACCTGCTCGACATCACCTCACATAACAGGCTGCACTACTGATACAAAGCATAACAGGCTGCACTACTGATCACCTCACATAACAGGCTGCACTACTGATCCAAAGCATAACCCCGAGACCTGCTCGACATCACCTCACATAACAGGCTGCACTACTGATCACCTCACATTACAGGCTGCACTACTGATCACCTCACATTACAGGCTGCACTACTGATCCAAAGCATAACCCCGAGACCTGCTAGACATCACCTCACATAACAGGCTGCACTACTGATCCAAAGCATAACCCCGAGACCTGCTCGACATCACCTCACATAACAGGCTGCACTACTGATCACCTCACATTACAGGCTGCACTACTGATCCAAAGCATAACCCCGAGACCTGCTAGACATCACCTCACATAACAGGCTGCACTACTGATCACCTCACATAACAGGCTGCACTACTGATCACTTCACATTACAGGCTGCACTACTGATCACCTCACATTACAGGCTGCACTACTGATCCAAAGCATAACCCCGAGACCTGCTCGACATCACCTCACATTACAGGCTGCACTACTGATCACCTCACATAACAGGCTGCACTACTGATCACTTCACATTACAGGCTGCACTACTGATCACCTCACATTACAGGCTGCACTACTGATCCAAAGCATAACCCCGAGACCTGCTCGACATCACCTCACATAACAGGCTGCACTACTGATCACCTCACATAACAGGCTGCACTACTGATCTAAAGCATAACCCCGAGACCTGCTCGACATCACCTCACATAACAGGCTGCACTACTGATACAAAGCATAACAGGCTGCACTACTGATCACCTCACATAACAGGCTGCACTACTGATCCAAAGCATAACCCCGAGACCTGCTAGACATCACCTCACATTACAGGCTGCACTACTGATACAAAGCATAACCCCGAGACCTGCTCGACATCACCTCACATAACAGGCTGCACTACTGATCACCTCACATTACAGGCTGCACTACTGATCACCTCACATTACAGGCTGCACTACTGATCACCTCACATTACAGGCTGCACTACTGATCACCTCACATTACAGGCTGCACTACTGATCACCTCACATTACAGGCTGCAGTACTGATACAAAGCATAACCCCGAGACCTGCTAGAAATCACCTCACATAACAGGCTGCACTACTGATCCAAAGCATAACCCCGAGACCTGCTAGACATCACCTCACATAACAGGCTGCACTACTGATCACCTCACATTACAGGCTGCACTACTGATACAAAGCATAACCCCGAGACCTGCTCGACATCACCTCACATAACAGGCTGCACTACTGATCCAAAGCATAACCCCGAGACCTGCTCGACATCACCTCACATAACAGGCTGCACTACTGATCACCTCACATTACAGGCTGCACTACTGATCACCTCACATTACAGGCTGCACTACTGATCACCTCACATTACAGGCTGCACTACTGATCACCTCACATTACAGGCTGCACTACTGATCACCTCACATTACAGGCTGCACTACTGATCACCTCACATTACAGGCTGCACTACTGATCACCTCACATAACAGGCTGCACTACTGATCACCTCACATAACAGGCTGCACTACTGATCACCTCACATTACAGGCTGCACTACTGATCACCTCACATTACAGGCTGCACTACTGATCACCTCACATTACAGGCTGCACTACTGATCACCTCACATTACAGGCTGCACTACTGATCACCTCACATTACAGGCTGCACTACTGATCACCTCACATTACAGGCTGCACTACTGATCACCTCACATTACAGGCTGCACTACTGATCACCTCACATTACAGGCTGCACTACTGATCACCTCACATTACAGGCTGCACTACTGATCACCTCACATTACAGGCTGCACTACTGATCACCTCACATTACAGGCTGCACTACTGATCACCTCACATTACAGGCTGCACTACTGATCACCTCACATTACAGGCTGCACTACTGATCACCTCACATTACAGGCTGCACTACTGATCACCTCACATTACAGGCTGCACTACTGATCACCTCACATTACAGGCTGCACTACTGATCACCTCACATTACAGGCTGCACTACTGATCACCTCACATTACAGGCTGCACTACTGATCACCTCACATTACAGGCTGCACTACTGATCACCTCACATTACAGGCTGCACTACTGATCACCTCACATTACAGGCTGCACTACTGATCTAAAGCATAACCCAGAGACCTGCTAGACATCGCCTCACATAACAGGCTGCACTACTGATACAAAGCATAACCCCGAGACCTGCTAGACATCACCTCACATAACAGGCTGCACTACTGATCACCTCACATTACAGGCTGCACTACTGATCTAAAGCATAACCCAGAGACCTGCTAGACATCACCTCACATAACAGGCTGCACTACTGATACAAAGCATAACCCCGAGACCTGCTAGACATCACCTCACACAACAGGCTGCACTACTGATACAAAGCATAACCCCGAGACCTGCTAGACATCACCTCACATTACAGGCTGCACTACTGATCCAAAGCATAACCCCGAGACCTGCTAGACATCACCTCACATAACAGGCTGCACTACTGATACAAAGCATAACCCTGAGACCTGCTAGACATCACCTCACATTACAGGCTGCACTACTGATCACCTCACATTACAGGCTGCACTACTGATCACCTCACATTACAGGCTGCACTACTGATCACCTCACATTACAGGCTGCACTACTGATCCAAAGCATAACCCTGAGACCTGCAAGACATCACCTCACATAACAGGCTGCACTACTGATCACCTCACATTACAGGCTGCACTACTGATCACCTCACATTACAGGCTGCACTACTGATCACCTCACATTACAGGCTGCACTACTGATCACCTCACATTACAGGCTGCACTACTGATCACCTCACATTACAGGCTGCACTACTGATCTAAAGCATAACCCAGAGACCTGCTAGACATCACCTCACATAACAGGCTGCACTACTGATACAAAGCATAACCCCGAGACCTGCTAGACATCACCTCACATAACAGGCTGCACTACTGATCACCTCACATTACAGGCTGCACTACTGATCTAAAGCATAACCCAGAGACCTGCTAGACATCACCTCACATAACAGGCTGCACTACTGATACAAAGCATAACCCCGAGACCTGCTAGACATCACCTCACACAACAGGCTGCACTACTGATACAAAGCATAACCCCGAGACCTGCTAGACATCACCTCACATTACAGGCTGCACTACTGATCCAAAGCATAACCCCGAGACCTGCTAGACATCACCTCACATAACAGGCTGCACTACTGATACAAAGCATAACCCTGAGACCTGCTAGACATCACCTCACATTACAGGCTGCACTACTGATCACCTCACATTACAGGCTGCACTACTGATCACCTCACATTACAGGCTGCACTACTGATCACCTCACATTACAGGCTGCACTACTGATCCAAAGCATAACCCTGAGACCTGCAAGACATCACCTCACATAACAGGCTGCACTACTGATCACCTCACATTACAGGCTGCACTACTGATCTAAAGCATAACCCCGAGACCTGCTAGACATCACCTCACATAACAGGCTGCACTACTGATACAAAGCATTACCCCGGGACCGAGACCTGCTAGACATCACCTCACATTACAGGCTGCACTACTGATCACCTCACATTACAGGCTGCACTACTGATCACTTCACATTACAGGCTGCACTACTGATCTAAAGCATAACCCCGAGACCTGCAAGACATCACCTCACATTACAGGCTGCACTACTGATCCAAAGCATAACCCCGAGACCTGCTAGACATCACCTCACATAACAGGCTGCACTACTGATCACTTCACATTACAGGCTGCACTACTGATCTAAAGCATAACCCCGAGACCTGCTAGACATCACCTCACATAACAGGCTGCACTACTGATCCAAAGCATAACCCCGAGACCTGCTAGACATCACCTCACATAACAGGCTGCACTACTGATCACCTCACATTACAGGCTGCACTACTGATACAAAGCATAACCCCGAGACCTGCTAGACATCACCTCACATTACAGGCTGCACTACTGATCTAAAGCATAACCCCGAGACCTGCAAGACATCACCAAACACTCCTACTGATCACCTCACATTACAGGCTGCACTACTGATCACCTCACATTACAGGCTGCACTACTGATCACCTCACATCACAGGCTGCACTACTGATCACCTCACCTCACATCATAACCTAAAGCCTGAGGCCGCACTACTGATCACTTTACATTACTGCCCAAAGCCTGAGGCTGCACTACTGATCACCTCACATCACAGCCTAAAGCTGCACAACTGATCACTTATTAGAGCCGACGCTGCACTACTGATCACCTCACATTAGAGCCCAAAGCCTGAGGTCGCACTACTAATCACCTCACATTAGAGCCCAAAGCCTGAGGCCGCACTACTAATCACCTCACATTAGAGCCCAAAGCCTGAGGCCGCACTACTAATCACCTCACATTAGAGCCCAAAGCCTGAGGCTGCACTACTGATCACCTCACATTAGAGCCCAAAGCCTGAGGTCGCACTACTGATCACCTCACATTAGAGCCCAAAGCCTGAGGTCGCACTACTGATCACCTCACATTAGAGCCCAAAGCCTGAGGCTGCACTACTGATCACCTCACATTAGAGCCCAAAGCCTGAGGTCGCACTACTGATCACCTCACATTAGAGCCCAAAGCCTGAGGTCGCACTACTGATCACCTCACATCACAGCCTAAAGCCTGAGGTCGCACTACTGATCACCTCACATCACAGCCTAAAGCCTGAGGTCGCACTACTGATCACCTCACATCACAGCCTAAAGCCTGAGGCTGCACTACTGATCACCTCACATCACAGCCTAAAGCCTGAGGCTGCACTACCGTGATCCTGAGCTCATGTCTACACGGCCATGATAAAAATTCTGGGAGCTGAAGAATTACACTTCATCTAGGACAATAAAGACCTTACACAAATGACACTCAATACCGGCCAGAAGGTTCATTCTATATTACTTACCGTATTTATCGGGGTATACCACGCACCGGCCTATAACACGCACCCTCATTTTACCAAGGATATTTGGGTAAAAAAAAGTTTTTTACCCAAATATCCATGGTAAAATGAGGGTGCGTGTGTGCGCGTGTATACCCCGATATACCCCCAGGAAAGGCAGGGGGAGAGAGGCCGTCGCTGCCCGCTTCTCTCCCCCTGCCTTTCCTGGGGTCTAGAGCCCTGCTGCCGGCCCTTCTCTCCCCCTGGTTATCGGCGCCGCTGCCCGTTCTGTCCCCCTGACTATCGGTGCCGGCGCCCCATTGCCGACGCCGATAGCCAGGGGGAGAGAAGCGGCGCCGACAGCCAGGGGGAGAGAAAGGGCAGCGGCACCCATTGCCGGAGCCGCTGCCCCGTTGCCTCCCCCCATCCCCGGTGGCATAATTACCTGGGTCGGGTCCGCGCTGCAGCAGGCCTCCGGCGTGTGTCCCCTGCGTCGTTGCTATGCACGGCGCGGCGCACTGACGTCATGCGACGCACCGTGCAGCGCATAGCAACGACGCAGGGGACGCACGCCGGAGGCCTGCAGCAGCGCGGACCCGACCCAGGTAATTATGCCACCGGGGATGGGGGGAGGCAACGGGGCAGCGGTGCCGGCAATGGGTGCCGCTGCCCCTTCTCTCCCCCTGGCTGTCGGCGCCGGTACCGATAGTCAGGGGGACAGAACGGGCAGCGGCGCCGATAGCCAGGGGGAGAGAAGGGCCGGCAGCAGGGCTCTAGACCCCAGGAAAGGCAGGGGGAGAGAAGCGGGCAGCGACGGCCTCTCTCCCCCTGCCTTTCCTGGGGGTGTATCGGCGTATAACACGCACACAGACTTTAGGCTAAAAATACGGTATATATGGGGTTCAGGTGTAGGTGTGGTCTGGCACCATTAATGAGGTATCTTGTACTTTTGGGAGGTATCATTTATGTACCTTACCTGTTCCTTGGGCATTTTCTTATTGTATTTTCATATTCTGATGTACTTAGTCCTATATCCTTGTAGGTTTACTGGTGCTTGTATATGGTTTCTACTCCTTTGGTTTAACTTTATTTTTTCATTGTGGTGCATTAATAAAGTTTATCTTTGAAATCTTATTACTTTCTTGTTGTTGTGGTACGGTTCTCTTTTTGGGGTTCAAGGTTTAATTACGTACCCTTACCTACGGGTTATATATCTTTGGTGATATTAGGCGCGGCCCCCCAAACATCAGGAGAGAGGGGGGTCTGCAGTGAAAGGCTCAGAGCCAGATGGATTTGTAATATGGAGAAGAGGTGGGATCCTCTGTACACCGTGGATCCTGAGCACTTATATTTACTCTCTACTGCCCCATCGAGATGGAAGGCGATTTCACACTATAGATTTCTCAGTATTAAAGATCCATTTTAATGACCCGTTTTAACCCATCATATCCTGTTATTAATAATGAACGTTATTTTGTGACCGGAGAAAGTAACAGGAGAAATAGTGCATGTGCTATTTCTTCCGTTCTATCTCCCGTCACAAAATAACGCCAGTTATTAATAACAGGATATGATGGGTTAAAACGGGTAATGTAAAAATCCCATAGACCAGTGTTTCCCAACCAGGGTGCCTCCAGATGTTGCAAAACTACAACTCCCAGCATGCCTGGACAGCCTTTGGCTGTCCAGGCATGCTGGGAGTTGTAGTTTTGCAACATCTGGAGGCACCCTGGTTGGGAAACACTGCCATAGACTATAATGGGATTTTCTAACGGTCGTTTTTAATGGTTTTGTTAATGGGTCATTATAAACGGATAAATCTATAGTGTAAAAGCACCTTAACCCCAAGTACCTGATCCTGCGTGAATTAGTGTCTCCTAGGAGCGAAAGCGGCTGTCCAGGGCGTTATTAGACACTATAGTTGCCATATTGGAGCTGTTCAGGAGAATGGGAAAGTAGGATGGCTCGCATATTGCCTACCACCCAGCTTTTCTGGCCTCCTAAAGCCCCAGAATAGGCTGCACTGCTGTCATGCCCCGGATGTCTTCTCTACCCCATTACTCTGCTCCTACCTCGCAGAGACTTAAATCACTTCACCATGATGTTTGATCCTGCGTCAGAATGTTTAAAACTCCTGGGCAATCTCCACTGCCCAAGAGTAAGATCGGGAGATGTACCGAAGTGCCTTAGACTTACATGGGACTTCCAGTACATCTTCTGTTACTCCTAGACTGCCCAGGATTTCTAGATATATTCTGCCCCCGGACAGACGTCATGGTGAAATAGAATTATTCAAGTAACTTGGTATCGGAACATCCCTCTATATTACCCTAAACTCTATGGGGGAGATTTATCTTGTCCAGAGCAACCAATCAGGTCACTTCTTTCATTTCTGAAAAAGGCATCTGGAAAATAAAAGAAGCGATCTGATTGGTTGCTATGGGCAACTCAGCAACTTTTCCTCTTGACCAGTTTTGATAAATCTTCCCCTATAGTAACAAGTTTAATTGAAATATCTCCAGCCAGTGAGGGCGCAGTATTATTATCACAGTCCTGGTGGTGAGGGCGCAGTATTATTATCACAGTCCTGGTGGTGAGGGCGCAGTATTATTATCACAGTCCTGGTGGTGAGGGCGCAGTATTATTATCACAGTCCTGGTGGTGAGGGCGCAGTATTATTATCACAGTCCTGGTGGTGAGGGCGCAGTATTACTATCACAGTCCTGGTGGCGAGGGCGCAGTATTATTATCACAGTCCTGGTGGTGAGGGCGCAGTATTATTATCACAGTCCTGGTGGTGAGGGCGCAGTATTATTATCACAGTCCTGGTGGCGAGGGCGCAGTATTCCTATCTCAGTCCTGGTGGTGAGGGCGCAGCATTATTATCACAGTCCTGGTGGTGAGGGCGCAGTATTATTATCACAGTCCTGGTGGTGAGGGCGCAGTATTATTATCACAGTCCTGGTGGTGAGGGCGCAGTATTACTATCACAGTCCTGGTGGTGAGGGCACAGTATTATTATCACAGTCCTGGTGGTGAGGGCGCAGTATTCCTATCTCAGTCCTGGTGGTGAGGGCGCAGTATTATTATCACAGTCCTGGTGGTGAGGGCGCAGTATTATTATCACAGTCCTGGTGGTGAGGGCGCAGTATTATTATCACAGTCCTGGTGGTGAGGGCGCAGTATTATTATCACAGTCCTGGTGGTGAGGGCGCAGTATTACTATCACAGTCCTGGTGGTGAGGGCACAGTATTATTATCACAGTCCTGGTGGTGAGGGCGCAGTATTACTATCACAGTCCTGGTGGTGAGGGCGCAGTATTACTATCACAGTCCTGGTGGTGAGGGCGCAGTATTACTATCACAGTCCTGGTGGTGAGGGCGCAGTATTACTATCACAGTCCTGGTGGTGAGGGCGCAGTATTACTATCACAGTCCTGGTGGTGAGGGCGCAGTATTATTATCACAGTCCTGGTGGTGAGGGCGCAGTATTACTATCACAGTCCTGGTGGTGAGGGCGCAGTATTATTATCACAGTCCTGGTGGTGAGGGCGCAGTATTATTATCACAGTCCTGGTGGTGAGGGCGCAGTATTATTATCACAGTCCTGGTGGTGAGGGCGCAGTATTCTTATCACAGTCCTGGTGGTGAGGGCGCAGTATTCTTATCACAGTCCTGGTGGTGAGGGCGCAGTATTCTTATCACAGTCCTGGTGGTGAGGGCGCAGTATTATTATCACAGTCCTGGTGGTGAGGGCGCAGTATTATTATCACAGTCCTGGTGGTGAGGGCGCAGTATTATTATCACAGTCCTGGTGGCGAGAGCGCAGTATTATTATCACAGTCCTGGTGGTGAGGGCGCAGTATTATTATCACAGTCCTGGTGGTGAGGGCGCAGTATTATTATCACAGTCCTGGTGGTGAGGGCGCAGTATTATTATCACAGTCCTGGTGGTGAGGGCGCAGTATTACTATCAGAGTCCTGGTGGTGAGGGCGCAGTATTCCTATCTCAGTCCTGGTGGTGAGGGCGCAGTATTACTATCACAGACCTGGTGGCGAGGGCGCAGTATTACTATCACAGTCCTGGTGGTGAGGGCGCAGTATTATTATCACAGTCCTGGTGGTGAGGGCGCAGTATTATTATCACAGTCCTGGTGGTGAGGGCGCAGTATTACTATCACAGTCCTGGTGGCGAGGGCGCAGTATTACTATCACAGTCCTGGTGGCGAGGGCGCAGTATTCCTATCTCAGTCCTGGTGGTGAGGGCGCAGTATTACTATCTCAGTCCTGGTGGTGAGGGCGCAGTATTACTATCACAGTCCTGGTGGTGAGGGCGCAGTATTACTATCTCAGTCCTGGTGGTGAGGGCGCAGTATTACTATCACAGTCCTGGTGGTGAGGGCGCAGTATTCCTATCTCAGTCCTGGTGGTGAGGGCGCAGTATTACTATCACAGTCCTGGTGGTGAGGGCGCAGTATTCCTATCTCAGTCCTGGTGGTGAGGGCGCAGTATTACTATCACAGTCCTGGTGGTGAGGGCGCAGTATTCCTATCTCAGTCCTGGTGGTGAGGGCGCAGTATTCCTATCTCAGTCCTGGTGGTGAGGGCGCAGTATTACTATCACAGTCCTGGTGGTGAGGGCGCAGTATTCCTATCTCAGTCCTGGTGGTGAGGGTGCAGTATTACTATCTCAGTCCTGGTGGTGAGGGCGCAGTACTATTATCTCAGTCCTGGTGGTGAGAGCGCAGTATTACTCTCTCAGTCGTGGTGGTGAGGGCGCAGTATTACTCTCTCAGCCTTGGTGGTCAGGGCGGAGTATTATCTCAGCCCTGGTGGTAAGGGCACAGTATTACTCTATCAGCCCTGGTGGCGAGAGCGCAGTATTACTCTCTCACTCGTGGTGGTGAGGGCGCAGTATTATTATCTCAGCCCTGGTGGTGAGGGCGCAGTATTATTATCTCAGCCCTGGTGGTGAGGGCGTAGTATTACTCTCAGCCCTGGTGGTGAGGGCGCAGTATTACTCTCTCACTCGTGGTGGTGAGAGCGCAGTATTATTATCTCAGCCCTGGTGGTGAGGGCGTAGTATTACTCTCTCAGCCCTGGTGATGAGAGCGCAGTATTACTCTCTCACTCTTGGTCGTGAGGGCACAGTATTATTATCTCAGCCCTGGTGGTGAGAGCGCAGTATTACTCTCAGCCCTGGTGGTGAAAGCGCAGTATTACTATCACAGTCCTGGTGGTGAGGGCGCAGTATTCCTATCACAGTCCTGGTGGTTAGGGCGCAGTATTCCTATCTCAGTCCTGGTGGTGAGGGCGCAGTATTATTATCACAGTCCTGGTGGTGAGGGCGCAGTATTACTCTCTCAGTCTTGGAGGTGAGAGCGCAGTATTATTATCTCAACACTGGTGGTGAGAGCACAGTATTACTCGCTCAGCCCTGGTGGTGATGGTGCAGTATTACTATCTCAGTACTAGTGGTGAAGGCACAGTATTATTCTCTCAGCCCTGGTGGTGAGGGCGCAGTATTATTATCTCAGTCCTTGTGGTGAGGGCACAGTATTATTCTCTCAGCCCTGGTGGTGAGGGCGCAGTATTATTATCTCAGCCCTGGTGGTGAGGGGGCAGTATTACACACCACGTCTATGCCCTTACCTTCACATACACGTTCCCCACTAAATGGTCTCCCAGGTTATCACAGACATTCATCTCTTCCACTTCTCCGTACTTCTCCTCCATCTCTGTGAAGACTTCCTGCAGGAACATGAAAAACAATGAGCCCAGAACGACCCTCAATACAAACGCACTTGCACCGTGTTCAGTGTGGACGTGTTTGGCGGAGCTTTTACCAGCGGCATTCTGCAGCTATTATTAATATATTTCTGGTCCAGAACAGTGGAGGACCTTCAGTGGACTAGGTGTCTCTGGGGGTACCTCAAGGGGCTGCGGACCCTTTTTACTCTGAGGACGGGCTTCTCATTTAAAGATTCTCTCAGCTTTTACATCAGTCTTGTGCAGTCTCTCACCTGAGTGTTACAGAATGAGGGATCACCCAGGGGCCACACACCCAAGCACAAGATTCTCTGCTAAGATTCCTATTATCACTTTCTGGGAGAAAGTGGCGTTGTCTTTCCTATGCCCGATCTATATTTACCGTTTATTGTTAAATAGTCAGATCAAATCTCCGTGTGTGAGCGTCTGATGTCACCGCAGAGCGAACAATGACATCCCTATACACCAGGACTGGCGCCAAACTGATAAGTCTCTACAGCTTCTTACCTCAAAGAACTCGTCGTAGTGTTCCTGCATCTCCACATCACTGACCGCACCTAAGGAAGAGACAATCATCACAGGGGCACAGGGCAGAAGACAAGGGGTAACTAACTGATGTACGGGGCAGAAGACAAGGGGGTAACTAACTGATGTATGGGGCAGAAGACAAGGGGGTAACTAACTGATGTATGGGGCAGAAGACAAGGGGGTAACTAACTGATGTATGGGGCAGAAGACAAGGGGTAACTAACTGATGTACGGGGCAGAAGACAAGGGGGTAACTAACTGATGTATGGGGCAGAAGACAAGGGGGGGTAATGTACAGAACAGAAGACATGGGGGGGGTAATGTACAGAACAGAAGACATGGGGAGGGGGGGGGGAGAAGGGTAATGGACAGGGGTCACTTACAGCGCAAACCGTCTGCCGACTGTGAGGAATTCTGAGGATTTCGGTAGATATTAAGCAAAGCGATCGTCTGTAATAGAAAAAGAGTTTTTTTATGCTTACCATAAAATCTCTCTCTCGAAGGATCCATTGGGGGACACAGACCATGGGTATATGCTGCAGTCACTAGGAGGCTCAACACTATGGCAACAAGAAAAGTCGGCTCCTCCCAGCAGGGTACACCCGCCCACAGGCACCTGAGGCAATCAGTTTTAGTCCCAGAGCAATAGGAGAAGACCGACAGGTCAAGAAAAAACCACAAACTGTGGGAGCAACCAGAAGAAAAGGAAACTGAACACACCCTCTGACAGATAACTGAAATAGGAACACCAGAAAAAAGGGTGGGAGCTGGGTCCCCCAATGGATCCGTCGAGAAAGAGATTTTACAGTAAGCATAAAAAAATCTCCTTTTCTCTATCAGCTCCATTGGGGGAGACAGACCATGGGACGTACCAAAGCAGTCCCTTGAGTGGGTAAGGAATCAGACAGGTGGGCGGTGGGACCACCGCCATCTGCAACATCTTACAGCCCAGAGTAGCATCAACTGATGCGAAGGTATGAATCTGGTAGCACCTTGAGAAAGTGTACAAAGATGACCACGCGGATGCCTTACAGAACTTCAAGGTCGAACCCACGTAGCAGAGGGCCCAGGATGCCCCGAAAACGGGTGGAATGAGCCAAAACCCTGAAGGGTGGGATCTTCCCCTTGCAGCGGTAAGCTCCCAAAACGGTTGTCTTGTCCAACGACCACAACAGGTTGTGGAACAAACGCTTCCAAGGATGAGAAGGGGCCGGACAAAAGGACGATGTTCTCATTCAGATGAAAAAGCCAAAACCATAATCCGGTACGAAGGACTGACCTGGACGGAAAACAAAACAACTTGTCCTGGTATACAACCAGGAAGGGAGAACGGCAGGAGAGAGCTGCCAGCTCTGACACCCTTTTAACAGAGGGAAGAGCAATAAGGAACGCCACCTTCTGGGGAAGGAGGCGAAGAGAAATGTCCCTGAGAGGTTCAAAAGGGGGCCTTGCAGGGCATCTAAGACCCAGTGCAAGTCCCAAGGGAAAAAGGGGGACTGATAAGGAGGGGCAGCTTGTGCCACTCCCTGAACTAGGTTTCGGACACGATAATTGAACGCCAGAGAACGTTGAAAAATAATGGTAACAGCCGAACTTTGACCCCTAAGGGAGCTGAAAGCCAACCACGACCGGAGAAAAAGGCTGAGTTTCACACCAACAGAAATAAGACTGCCAGGTATGGTGGTAAATCTTTGCAGAGGAAGGCTTGTAAGCCTTCAGCATGGTGCTAACCACTTGGGAAGAGAAGAGGTCCTCAGAACCGCTGTCTCAACCGCCACGCCGTCAAAAGCAGAGACGGCAAATAGGGGTGGCACAGGAGACCTGATATAGGAGGTCTGAACGATAGGGAAGGTGCAGAGGTAAGTAGTTCAGGAGCCTGACCACAACGACGTATCACGCCCGCCGGGGCCACGAGAATGGCGGGAATGCCCTCTGCTGTGAATTTCCCCAGGACCCTGAAAAGAGAGAAAGGGGAGGAAACAGATAAGGTAGGGCAAAGCCCGACCAACAAACAGATAAGGTAGGGCAAAGCCCGACCAAGAGAGAGGAACGCTTGGTTGTGGCGGGACGTGCAGAGGTACACACCTGGAGCGCCCCAGAGGTTGCAGATCACTGCAAACACCTCCGGATGTAGGGACCACCCGCCTTAGATGGCTGAGGATCGGCTGAGAAAGACCACATCCCAGAGACGCCCTGAATGAAGAGCGCTGAAACCTGAGTTCCGCCCAGAAGGGAATTTCCCAAGAAGCAAGCAAAGAAAGGATTGCCCTTGGCCCCAACATGTTGAAGGGGAAAAGGGCTTCTCGAGGGACCAAGGCCCCAGGCTGGCCGGTCCTTGAAAACACCTCCCCAGCCCGACAGACTGGCAGGGAGGGGCAGGAAGGAGCGCCCCCGAAAAAGCAGGGGGGAAACGAAGCCACCATAGAAGGGACCAACAAGACTGTGGAGAGAGAAAGATCTTACGGTCGAGAGACAATGGAGACCCGTCCAACCGGAAGAGAATCACCAGTTGAAGAGGTCGGTGATGAAACTGGGCAAATGGCACGGCCTCCACGGCTGCCGCTAACCGACCCAGGACAACCATGCAAAAGCGAATGGAAACTGGAGCAGGGTGCCGTAGTCATCGGACTCTTGATAAGAGAGTCAGCGATTGGTCGGCGGAGTCAAAGCGGGCAGAGGCCACGTCGAACTGGAGCCCCAGGAGAGCGGTTGGACTTGTCCCAATTGACCATCCAACCGAAGTGAGACAAGATCTGGAGGTTGAGACTAAGACTCTCCAGGATCTGGGCCCTGGCTGGAACTCTGATCAGGAGGTCATCCAAGTAAGGAATCACGAAAACAACTGTTGTCTGTAAAAGGGCTATCACAGGCGCCAGGACTTTGGTAAAGGTCCGCAGAGAAGTGGTCAGACCGAAATGGAGAGCCACAATAGAAAATGACCGTCCGGGACTGCAAAGCGGAGGTACTGCTGATGACAGGAACAATGAGATGTAGAGGCAGGCATCCTTGATGTCCACCGAGGAGCGAAAATTCCCCATGAACCAGGGACGCCAACACCGAATGGAGAGACTCCATTCGGGATGGGAAAGCAGAAGATGCTGGCTGAGATATTCGAGAACCAAGATTGGGAAAACAGAAACGCCTTTCTTGGGGACCACAAAGAGGTTGGAACAAACCTCAAACGTTCCCCTGAAGGAACCGGGACAATTACTCCCTTGATAAAAAAGGAGCTGGATCCCGAATGTGCATGGTCCAGGCATCCCAGAAGAGTAAGAGGCGACCAACCACCGAGAAAGGTCGGCGGGTGGGGGCGACCCTTCAGACCGAGGAAGGCCTACGGGTGTCTGATGGGGCCACAAAACGTCCGGAACGAATAGCCAACCTCCGGGAGGGACAGGTCCGGAAGGAAGGAGCCCTCTTCCCCTGAAGGCGCCCCCACTGGACCCTTTGTTGGTACCCTTTGGTGGCACCAAAGGCCCGCAGAACCCGAAGGAGGACTTTCGATGGAAAGTGGTTCTGTGAGCCTTATCCAGAGGTAATGAACTCTTTTCTGCCCATCGCCTCACTTCCTAAAGGCGGCGTCCACATTCCAGGCTTTAAGCCACATGGAGGGAAGGTGGCTACCAGGTAGCTTGTGGCAAAGGCAGCACAGTGGCTGCGCATGGAAGCAGAACACAGAAAATCTCCAGCTGCGGAGCATTGGAGAGCTAGATGAAATAAATCCTCCAGAGGGATCTTGAAGACTACCCTGGCGGAGACGGGAGACCATACTGAAAGGGCCCTTGACTCCCAGGCTGAAGCAAAAGCAGGAAGATCCTGCTGTCTCAAAGGCAAAGTTTGCCAGAGTCTCCACCTTCATGTCCGCTGGATCCTTGAAGGCAGCCGCATCAGTCAACGGCCAGGTAGGCGCCTTAGAGAGGCGGGAGATGGGCAGATCCACAGTTGGAGAGGAGGTCCACCGAGCAATGAGGTCCTTGGCGAAGGGATACCACGCTTGAACCTTCTTCGTTTCCTGAAACTTCTTGTCAGGGTGCCTCCATGGGGATACCAGCAGGGCGTAAAATTCAGCGTGAGAGCTGAAGGTCTTGGGTGCCGGTCGGGCACGAAAAAAGGAGACTTCTCGAGCCACGTCCGAAGTTCCTGGGTCCTTTAGATGGAAGGTGTCTCTTATGGCCGAAACCAATGAGTACACCACATCAGGCATATCCGTGCAGTCCTCTGAGTCAGAAGCTGAATCAGAAACCTCATCCACAAGTCTCCGGGTGAATGGGAACGAGGTAAGGCAGCCCTGAAGGTTGGGCACAATAAAAGGAACTTCTGGAGCCACGTCCGAAGTTCCTGGTCCTCTAGATGCAAGGTGTCTCTTATGGCCGAGACCAATGAGTGCACCACGTCCGGGAGATGAGTCAGATGAAAAACACCCCTATGACGCTGCGAGATCGTCAGTATGGGGGGAGAGCGGGACCCTCCGGAGGGCCACTCCAATGCAGTCACCAAATAACGGAAGACCTGAGCCAAGTCTGATATAGACTGGGGGAGGGAGAGGACCCAGGCTGGAGGGGCGGCCGAACCCACCGGGTCTGGAAGACAACCGGGGTAGAATAGCAGGGGGGTCTTGGGGAGCAGTGGAGCAGGCAGAGTAAGTGGGTTCAGCAGAACCGGGCATTTTGGAATTACAGCATTTACAGACAAAATGGGAAACTAACACTCCAGTTGTCTTTTTAGAGGGAGGAACAGTTCTGGTCACGGACATAGTGAAAAAAGAACTCTCTCACCCAAGTCTGTGTCCCCAGGGCAGCTGCTGTGAGAACTCCGCTCTAGTGTATATAGAGAAGGGAGAAGTGCCGGCCAATAGCAAGAGAGGGGCGTGCCAGAAGCAGGGGCACTTCTGATTGGCCCCTGCCACCATAATCGCGCACACAGTGCTGTTGGTGGTCATTTCACGCCCCTAGAAGCTCCGGCGGCCTGGGTGAGCGGAGCTAAAGCGCCCCAGCTGCCAAAATTTCAACAAGAAACACAGTAATGGCGCCCGCTCCTTGCCCCGAGCGCACGTCATTCACATATGCGTTCACGGGGAACTGAGCGGGCGAGACGCCGCCGGAAGCAGCCTGCTGCCGAAAGTGAGAGTAAGCCGGCACTCCGTGCGCCCGCATAGAAGAACGCCACGGCTGTCAGCCGCTTAAAGTAATACACCCACATCTGTATGAATGAAATGTGAAGTAAGCTGTGCCCCATCCAAAATGCCACTGCTCATCCCAGTAATAAAGAGACCCCCTGTCCAGGCCAGCCCCATTAGACCCTGAGAAAGGTGGGCCAAAAACTGAGGGTCTCCAGAGGTTGCAAATCTGCACCTAAGGGAGAAAGAGAAAAATACTCACCTCAGTCAGAAGAACTTACCTAATGGAGTCTTCTATGAAGCTTTCAGTCAGCCTTTTGTCACCTGCATCACGCCGGGCTACCATGTGCGAGCGAGGCGAGCAGGGAGATAGGGAGACACGGACCCATGAGGTACAACCCCAGGCGCTGACTGTTGGCGAGAGGGGGTTAATAGCAATGTTTGTGCCCCCTCAATCGCAATGGGGAAACAGTGAGCCGCAGTTCCTGAGTCCCCACCTGAAAACAGGAAAGAAAACTAACACATCCCTAATCTAGGAAAATAATAAAACCTAAGACCTGGTCTTGAGAATTCCAGACCATGTCCACCTCCTTAGACACTAAGCTAAAACGGATTACCTCAGGTGCCTGTGGCGGGTATACCCTGTTGGGAGGAGCCGACTTTTCTTGTTGCCATAGTGTCGAGCCTCCTAGTGACGGCAGCATACACCCATGGTCTGTGTCCCCCAATGGAGCCGATAGAGAAAAAAGGTTTTTAAACTGTTCTGGTGATGAATAATATGAGACATAATAACGTCCCAATACTGATCTATAGTGAGGCCGGGACCCCATGACATCCCAATCCTGATCTATAGTGAGGCCGGGACCCCATGACATCCCAATCCTGATCTATAGTGAGGCCGGGACCCCATGACATCCCAATCCTGATCTACAGTGAGGCCGGGACCCCACGACGTCCCAATCCTGATCTACAGTGAGGCCGGGACCCCATGACGTCCCAATCCTGATCTACAGTGAGGCCGGGACCCCACGACGTCCCAATCCTGATCTACAGTGAGGCCGGGACGCCATGACGTCCCAATCCTGATCTACAGTGAGGCCGGGACCCCATGACGTCCCAATCCTGATCTATAGTGAGGCCGGGACCCCATGACGTCCCAATCCTGATCTATAGTGAGGCCGGGACCCCATGACATCCCAATCCTGATCTATAGTGAGGCCGGGACCCCATGACATCCCAATCCTGATCTACAGTGAGGCCGGGACCCCACGACGTCCCAATCCTGATCTACAGTGAGGCCGGGACCCCACAACGTCCCAATCCTGATCTACAGTGAGGCCGGAACCCCATGATGCCCCAATCCTGATCTACAGTGAGGCCGGGACCCCATGACGTCCCAATCCTGATCTACAGCGAGTCCGGGACCCCACAACGTCCCAATCCTGATCTACAGTGAGGCCGGGACCCCATGACGTCCCAATCCTGATCTACAGTGAGGCCGGGACCCCATGACGTCCCAATCCTGATCTACAGTGAGGCCGGGACCCCACGACGTCCCAATCCTGATCTATAGTGAGTCCGGGACCCCATGACGTCCCAATCCGGATCTACAGTGAGGCCGGGACCCCATGACGTCCCAATCCTGATCTAAAGTGAGGCCGGGACCCCACGACGTCCCAATCCTGATCTACAGTGAGGCCGGGACCCCACGACGTCCCAATTCTGATCAATAGTGAGGCCGGGACCCCACGACGTCCCAATCCTGATCTACAGTGAGGCCGGGACCCATGACGTCCCAATCCTGATCTACAGTGAGGCCGGGACCCCACGACGTCCCAATCCTGATCTACAGTGAGGCCGGGACCCCACGACGTCCCAATCCTGATCTACAGTGAGGCCGGGACCCCACAACGTCCCAATCCTGATCTACAGTGAGGCCGGAACCCCATGATGCCCCAATCCTGATCTACAGTGAGGCCGGGCCCCCACGACGTCCCAATTCTGATCTACAGTGAGGCCGGGACCCCACGACGTCCCAATTCTGATCTACAGTGAGGCCGGGACCCCACGACGTCCCAATTCTGATCAATAGTGAGGCCGGGACCCCACGACGTCCCAATCCTGATCTACAGTGAGGCCGGAACCCCATGACATCCCCATCCTGATCTACAGTGAGGCCGGGACCCCATGACATCCCAATCCTGATCTACAGTGAGGCCGGGACCCCACAACGTCCCAATCCTGATCTATAGCGAGTTTGGGACCCCAAGACGTCCCAATCCTGATCTACAGTGAGGCCGGGACCCCACAACGTCCCAATACTGATCTATAGTGAGGCCGGGACCCCACAACGTCCCAATACTGATCTATAGTGAGGCCGGGACCCCATGACGTCCCAATTCTGATCAATAGTGAGGCCGGCACCCCATGACGTCCCAATTCTGATCATAGTGAGGCCGGGACCCCATGACGTCCCAATTCTGATCATAGTGAGGCCAAGACCTCGGGATGAGGCATCATGTACATGGGGTCATGTATTAGGAGCATGCAATGGCTCTCACCACCCTATAGGCTTAATGACATCTCGGAATGAATCCCCTAATAACCAAACACATGGGGCGTACTTACCTGGCTGAATGTGGGCTTGTTGTGAAGTCGGGAGCATCGGTCTCCATGGCGACACGCCCCAATCTTAAAGTAAAAGGAGCAGTTAACCCTGAGGAGAAAACAGGTCCCTGTTATAAATACAGACTAAACTCTACACTAAGGGGCGAGCGATTCACCGAGACAAGAGGTCACCAGCAGCACCTGTAAGACATGAAGACCACCATCACCTGTACTACCAGGACCACCACAGATCCCATCTCCTGTACTACCAGGACCATCACAGATCACATCTCCAGTACTACCATCAATAATATCGAGACCACCACAGATCACATCTCCAGTACTACCATCAATAATACCGAGACCACCACAGATCCCATCACCTGTACTACCATCAATAATATCGAGACCACCACAGATCCCATCACCTGTACTACCATCAATAATATCGAGACCACCACAGATCACATCTCCAGTACTACCATCAATAATACAGAGACCACCCCAGATCACATCTCCTGTACTACCACCTATAATACCGAGACCATCACAGATCACATCTCCTGTACTACCATCTATAATACCGAGACCATCACAGATCACATCTCCAGTACTACCATCAATAATACAGAGACCACCACAGATCACATCACCTGTACTACCATCAATAATATCGAGACCACCACAGATCACATCTCCAGTACTACCATCAATAATACAGAGACCACCCCAGATCACATCTCCTGTACTACCACCTATAATACCGAGACCACCCCAGATCACATCTCCTGTACTACCATCTATAATACCGAGACCATCACAGATCCCATCTCCAGTACTACCATCAATAATACAGAGACCACCACAGATCCCATCACCTGTACTACCATCAATAATATCGAGACCACCACAGATCACATCTCCAGTACTACCATCAATAATACAGAGACCACCCCAGATCACATCTCCTGTACTACCACCTATAATACCGAGACCACCCCAGATCACATCTCCTGTACTACCATCTATAATACCGAGACCATCACAGATCACATCTCCAGTACTACCATCAATAATACCGAGACCACCACAGATCACATCTCCAGTACTACCATCAATAATACCGAGACCACCACAGATCACATCACCTGTACTACCATCAATAATATCGAGACCACCACAGATCACATCTCCAGTACTACCATCAATAATACCGAGACCACCACAGATCACATCTCCAGTACTACCATCAATAATATCGAGACCACACAGATCCCATCACCTGTACTACCATCTATAATACCGAGACCACACAGATCACATCTCCAGTACTACCATCAATAATACCGAGACCACCACAGATCACATCTCCAGTACTACCATCTATAATACCGAGACCACACAGATCCCATCACCTGTACTACCATCTATAATACCGAGACCACCCCAGATCCCATCTCCTGTACTACCACCTATAATACCGACACCACCCCAGATCACATCTCCTGTACTACCACCTATAATACCGAGACCACCCCAGATCACATCTCCTGCACTACCATCAATAATACCGAGACCACCACAGATCACATCTCCTGTACTACCAGGACCATCACAGATCACATCTCCAGTACTACCATCAATAATACAGAGACCACCACAGATCCCATCACCTGTACTACCATAGATCACATCTCCAGTACTACCATCAATAATATCGAGACCACAACAGATCACACCTCCAGTACTACCATCAATAATACCGAGACCACCACAGATCACATCTCCAGTACTACCATCAATAATACCGAGACCACCACAGATCCCATCTCCTGTACTACCACCTATAATACCGAGACCACCCCAGATCCCATCTCCTGTACTACCACCTATAATACCGAGACCACCACAGATCCCATCTCCTGCACTACCATCAATAATACCGAGACCACCACAGATCACATCTCCTGTACTACCATCTATAATACCGAGACCACCACAGATCCCATCTCCTGTACTACCATCTATAATACCGAGACCACCACAGATCCCATCTCCTGTACTACCATCTATAATACCGAGACCACCACAGATCCCATCTCCTGTACTACCATCTATAATACCGAGACCACCACAGATCACATCTCCTGTACTACCATCTATAATACCGAGACCACCACAGATCACATCACCTGTACTACCATCAATAATACCGAGACCACCCCAGATCCCATCTCCTGTACTACCATCAATAATACCGAGACCACCCCAGATCCCATCTCCTGTACTACCATCAATAATACCGAGACCATCACAGATCACATCTCCAGTACTACCATCAATAATACAGAGACCACCACAGATCACATCTCCAGTACTACCATCAATAATACAGAGACCACCACAGATCACATCTCCAGTACTACCATCAATAATACCGAGACCACCACAGATCACATCACCTGTACTACCAGGACCATCACAGATCACATCTCCAGTACTACCATCAATAATACCGAGACCACCACAGATCACATCTCCAGTACTACCATCAATAATATCGAGACCACCACAGATCACATCTCCAGTACTACCATCAATAATACCGAGACCACCACAGATCACATCACCTGTACTACCATCAATAATACCGAGACCACCACAGATCACATCTCCAGTACTACCATTCAGTATAACCCCCATCCTCCTCCTCCTCTCATTCAGTATAACCCCCATCCTCCTCCTCCTCCTCCTCCCATTCAGTATAACCCCCATCCTCCTCCTCCTCCTCTCATTCAGTATAACCCCCATCCTCCTCTTCCTCTCATTCAGTATAACCCCCATCCTCCTCCTCCTCCTCTCAATCGGTATAACCCCCATCCTCCTCCTCCTCTCATTCGGTATAACCCCCATCCTCCTCCTTCTCTCATTCGGTATAACCCCCATCCTCCTCCTCCTCTCATTCGGTATAACCCCCATCCTCCTCTCATTCGGTATAACCCCCATCCTCCTCTCATTCGGTATAACCCCCATCATCCTCCTCCTCCTCTCATTCGGTATAACCCCCATCCTCCTCCTCCTCTCATTCAGTATAACCCCCATCCTCCTCTCATTCAGTATAACCCCCATCATCCTCCTCCTCCTCTCATTCAGTATAACCCCCATCCTCCTCCGCCTCTCATTCAGTATAACCCCCATCCTCCTCCTCCTCTCATTCAGTATAACCCCCATCCTCCTCCTCCTCTCATTCAGTATAACCCCCATCCTCCTCCTCCTCATTCAGTATAACCCCCATCCTCCTCCGCCTCTCATTCAGTATAACCCCCATCCTCCTCCGCCTCTCATTCAGTATAACCCCCATCCTCCTCCTCCTCTCATTCAGTATAACCCCCATCCTCCTCCTCCTCTCATTCAGTATAACCCCCATCCTCCTCCTCCTCCTCTCATTCAGTATAACCCCCATCCTCCTCCTCCTCCTCTCATTCAGTATAACCCCCATCCTCCTCCTCCTCCTCCTCTCATTCAGTATAACCCCCATCCTCCTCCTCCTCCTCCTCTCATTCAGTATAACCCCCATCCTCCTCCTCCTCCTCTCATTCAGTATAACCCCCATCCTCCTCCTCCTCCTCTCATTCAGTATAACCCCCATCCTCCTCCTCCTCCTCTCATTCAGTATAACCCCATCCTCCTCCTCCTCTCATTCAGTATAACCCCCATCCTCCTCCTCCTCTCATTCAGTATAACCCCCATCCTCCTCCTCTCATTCAGTATAACCCCCATCCTCCTCCTCCTCCTCTCATTCAGTATAACCCCCATCCTCCTCCTCCTCCTCCTCTCATTCAGTATAACCCCCATCCTCCTCCTCCTCCTCTCATTCAGTATAACCCCCATCCTCCTCCTCCTCCTGTCATTCAGTATAACCCCCATCCTCCTCCTCCTCCTCCTCCTCTCATTCAGTATAACCCCCATCCTCCTCCTCCTCCTCCTCCTCTCATTCAGTATAACCCCCATCCTCCTCCTCCTCCTCCTCTCATTCAGTATAACCCCCATCCTCCTCCTCCTCCTCCTCCTCTCATTCAGTATAACCCCCATCCTCCTCCTCCTCTCATTCAGTATAACCCCCATCCTCCTCCTCCTCCTCTCATTCAGTATAACCCCCATCCTCCTCCTCCTCCTCTCATTCAGTATAACCCCCATCCTCCTCCTCCTCCTCTCATTCAGTATAACCCCCATCCTCCTCCTCCTCCTCTCATTCAGTAGAACCCCCATCCTCCTCCTCCTCCTCTCATTCAGTAGAACCCCCATCCTCCTCCTCCTCTCATTCAGTAGAACCCCCATCCTCCTCCTCCTCTCATTCAGTAGAACCCCCATCCTCCTCCTCCTCTCATTCAGTATAACCCCCATCCTCCTCCTCCTCTCATTCAGTATAACCCCCATCCTCCTCCTCCTCTCATTCAGTATAACCCCCATCCTCCTCCTCCTCTCATTCAGTATAACCCCCATCCACCTCCTCCTCTCATTCAGTATAACCCCCATCCTCCTCCTCCTCTCATTCAGTATAACCCCCATCCTCCTCCTCCTCCTCTCATTCAGTATAACCCCCATCCTCCTCCTCCTCTCATTCAGTATAACCCCCATCCTCCTCCTCCTCCTCTCATTCAGTATAACCCCCATCCTCCTCCTCCTCTCATTCAGTATAACCCCCATCCTCCTCCTCCTCTCATTCAGTATAACCCCCATCCTCCTCCTCCTCTCATTCAGTATAACCCCCATCCTCCTCCTCCTCTCATTCAGTATAACCCCCATCCTCCTCCGCCTCTCATTCAGTATAACCCCCATCCTCCTCCGCCTCTCATTCAGTATAACCCCCATCCTCCTCCGCCTCTCATTCAGTATAACCCCCATCCTCCTCCTCTCATTCAGTATAACCCCCATCCTCCTCCTCTCATTCAGTATAACCCCCATCCTCCTCCTCTCATTCAGTATAACCCCCATCCTCCTCCTCCTCTAATTCAGTATAGCCCCCATCCTCCTCCTCCTCCCATTCAGTAGAACCCCCATCCTCCTCCTCCTCTCATTCAGTAGAACCCCCATCCTCCTCCTCCTCCTCTCATTCAGTAGAACCCCCATCCTCCTCCTCCTCTCATTCAGTATAACCCCCATCCTCCTCCTCCTCTCATTCAGTAGAACCCCCATCCTCCTCCTCCTCCTCCTCTCATTCAGTAGAACCCCCATCCTCCTCCTCCTCCTCTCATTCAGTATAGCCCCCATCCTCCTCCTCCTCTCATTCAGTATAGCCCCCATCCTCCTCCTCCTCTCATTCAGTAGAACCCCCATCCTCCTCCTCCTCCTCTCATTCAGTAGAACCCCCATCCTCCTCCTCCTCCTCTCATTCAGTAGAACCCCCATCCTCCTCCTCCTCCTCTCATTCAGTATAACCCCCATCCTCCTCCTCCTCCTCTCATTCAGTATAACCCCCATCCTCCTCCTCCTCCTCTCATTCAGTATAACCCCCATCCTCCTCCTCCTCCTCTCATTCAGTATAACCCCCATCCTCCTCCTCCTCCTCTCATTCAGTATAACCCCCATCCTCCTCCTCCTCCTCTCATTCAGTATAACCCCCATCCTCCTCCTCCTCCTCTCATTCAGTATAACCCCCATCCTCCTCCTCCTCCTCTCATTCAGTATAACCCCCATCCTCCTCCTCCTCCTCTCATTCAGTATAACCCCCATCCTCCTCCTCCTCTCATTCAGTATAACCCCCATCCTCCTCCTCCTCTCATTCAGTATAACCCCCATCCTCCTCCTCCTCTCATTCAGTATAACCCCCATCCTCCTCCTCCTCTCATTCAGTATAACCCCCATCCTCCTCCTCCTCTCATTCAGTATAACCCCCATCCTCCTCCTCCTCTCATTCAGTATAACCCCCATCCTCCTCCTCCTCCTCTCATTCGGTATAACCCCCATCCTCCTCCTCCTCCTCTCATTCGGTATAACCCCCATCCTCCTCCTCCTCTCATTCAGTATAACCCCCATCCTCCTCCTCCTCTCATTCAGTATAACCCCCATCCTCCTCCTCCTCTCATTCAGTATAACCCCCATCCTCCTCCTCCTCTCATTCAGTATAACCCCCATCCTCCTCCTCCTCTCATTCAGTATAACCCCCATCCTCCTCCTCCTCTCATTCAGTATAACCCCCATCCTCCTCCTCCTCTCATTCAGTATAACCCCCATCCTCCTCCTCCTCTCATTCAGTATAACCCCCATCCTCCTCCTCCTCTCATTCAGTATAACCCCCATCCTCCTCCTCCTCTCATTCAGTATAACCCCCATCCTCCTCCTCCTCTCATTCAGTATAACCCCCATCCTCCTCCTCTCATTCAGTATAACCCCCATCCTCCTCCTCTCATTCAGTATAACCCCCATCCTCCTCCTCTCATTCAGTATAACCCCCATCCTCCTCCTCTCATTCAGTATAACCCCCATCCTCCTCCTCCTCTCATTCAGTATAGCCCCCATCCTCCTCCTCCTCCCATTCAGTAGAACCCCCATCCTCCTCCTCCTCCTCTCATTCAGTAGAACCCCCATCCTCCTCCTCCTCCTCTCATTCAGTATAACCCCCATCCTCCTCCTCCTCCTCCTCTCATTCAGTATAGCCCCCATCCTCCTCCTCCTCTCATTCAGTAGAACCCCCATCCTCCTCCTCCTCTCATTCAGTATAACCCCCATCCTCCTCCTCCTCCTCCCATTCAGTATAACCCCCATCCTCCTCCTCCTCCTCCTCTCATTCAGTATAACCCCCATCCTCCTCCTCCTCCTCTCATTCAGTATAACCCCCATCCTCCTCCTCTCATTCAGTATAACCCCCATCCTCCTCCTCCTCCTCTCATTCAGTATAACCCCCATCCTCCTCCTCCTCCTCTCATTCAGTATAACCCCCATCCTCCTCCTCCTCCTCTCATTCAGTATAACCCCCATCCTCCTCCTCCTCCTCCTCTCATTCAGTATAACCCCCATCCTCCTCCTCCTCCTCCTCTCATTCAGTATAACCCCCATCCTCCTCCTCCTCCTCTCATTCAGTATAACCCCCATCCTCCTCCTACTCTCATTCAGTATAACCCCCATCCTCCTCCTCCTCTCATTCAGTATAACCCCCATCCTCCTCCTCTCATTCAGTAGAACCCCCATCCTCCTCCTCCTCTCGTTCAGTATAACCCCCATCCTCCTCATCCTCTCGTTCAGTATAACCCCCATCATCCTCCTCCACTCATTCAGTATAACCCCCATCCTCCTCCTCTCATTCAGTAGAACCCCCATCCTCCTCCTCCTCCTCTCATTCAGTATAACCCCCATCCTCCTCCTCCTCTCATTCAGTATAACCCCCATCCTCCTCCTCCTCTCGTTCAGTATAACCCCCATCCTCCTCCTCCTCTCGTTCAGTATAACCCCCATCCTCCTCATCCTCTCGTTCAGTATAACCCCCATCCTCCTCATCCTCTCGTTCAGTATAACCCCCATCCTCCTCATCCTCTCGTTCAGTATAACCCCCATCATCCTCCTCCACTCATTCAGTATAACCCCCATCCTCCTCCTCTCATTCAGTAGAACCCCCATCCTCCTCCTCCTCCTCTCATTCAGTAGAACCCCCATCCTCCTCCTCCTCCTCTCATTCAGTAGAACCCCCATCCTCCTCCTCCTCCTCCTCTCATTCAGTAGAACCCCCATCCTCCTCCTCCTCCTCCTCTCATTCAGTAGAACCCCCATCCTCCTCCTCCTCCTCCTCTCATTCAGTAGAACCCCCATCCTCCTCCTCCTCCTCCTCTCATTCAGTAGAACCCCCATCCTCCTCCTCCTCCTCCTCTCATTCAGTAGAACCCCCATCCTCCTCCTCCTCCTCCTCTCATTCAGTAGAACCCCCATCCTCCTCCTCCTCCTCCTCTCATTCAGTAGAACCCCCATCCTCCTCCTCCTCCTCTCATTCAGTAGAACCCCCATCCTCCTCCTCCTCCTCCTCTCATTCAGTAGAACCCCCATCCTCCTCCTCCTCCTCCTCCTCCTCTCATTCAGTATAACCCCCATCCTCCTCCTCCTCCTCTCATTCAGTATAACCCCCATCCTCCTCCTCCTCCTCTCATTCAGTATAACCCCCATCCTCCTCCTCCTCCTCTCATTCAGTATAACCCCCATCCTCCTCCTCCTCCTCTCATTCAGTATAACCCCCATCCTCCTCCTCCTCCTCTCATTCAGTATAACCCCCATCCTCCTCCTCCTCCTCTCATTCAGTAGAACCCCCATCCTCCTCCTCTCATTCAGTAGAACCCCCATCCTCCTCCTCCTCCTCTCATTCAGTAGAACCCCCATCCTCCTCCTCCTCTCATTCAGTATAACCCCCATCCTCCTCCTCCTCTCATTCAGTAGAACCCCCATCCTCCTCCTCCTCTCATTCAGTAGAACCCCCATCCTCCTCCTCCTCTCATTCAGTAGAACCCCCATCCTCCTCCTCCTCCTCTCATTCAGTAGAACCCCCATCCTCCTCCTCCTCTCATTCAGTATAACCCCCATCCTCCTCCGCCTCTCATTCAGTATAACCCCCATCCTCCTCCTCCTCCTCTCATTCAGTATAACCCCCATCCTCCTCCTCCTCCTCTCATTCAGTAGAACCCCCATCCTCCTCCTCCTCCTCTCATTCAGTAGAACCCCCATCCTCCTCCTCCTCCTCTCATTCAGTAGAACCCCCATCCTCCTCCTCCTCCTCTCATTCAGTAGAACCCCCATCCTCCTCCTCTCATTCAGTAGAACCCCCATCCTCCTCCTCCTCCTCTCATTCAGTAGAACCCCCATCCTCCTCCTCCTCCTCCTCTCATTCAGTAGAACCCCCATCCTCCTCCTCCTCCTCCTCCTCTCATTCAGTAGAACCCCCATCCTCCTCCTCCTCCTCTCATTCAGTAGAACCCCCATCCTCCTCCTCCTCTCATTCAGTATAACCCCCATCCTCCTCCTCCTCCTCTCATTCAGTATAACCCCCATCCTCCTCCTCCTCCTCTCATTCAGTATAACCTCCATCCTCCTCCTCCTCCTCTCATTCAGTATAACCCCCATCCTCCTCCTCCTCCTCTCATTCAGTAGAACCCCCATCCTCCTCCTCTCATTCAGTAGAACCCCCATCCTCCTCCTCCTCCTCTCATTCAGTATAACCCCCCATCCTCCTCCTCCTCTCATTCAGTATAACCCCCATCCTCCTCCTCCTCTCATTCAGTAGAACCCCCATCCTCCTCCGCCTCTCATTCAGTATAACCCCCATCCTCCTCCGCCTCTCATTCAGTATAACCCCCATCCTCCTCCTCCTCTCATTCAGTATAACCCCCATCCTCCTCCTCCTCTCATTCAGTATAACCCCCATCCTCCTCCTCCTCCTCTCATTCAGTATAACCCCCATCCTCCTCCTCTCATTCAGTATAACCCCCATCCTCCTCCTCTCATTCAGTATAACCCCCATCCTCCTCCTCTCATTCAGTATAACCCCCATCCTCCTCCTCTCATTCAGTATAACCCCCATCCTCCTCCTCTCATTCAGTATAACCCCCATCCTCCTCCTCTCATTCAGTATAACCCCCATCCTCCTCCTCCTCTCATTCAGTATAACCCCCATCCTCCTCCTCCTCCTCCTCCTCTCATTCAGTATAGCCCCCATCCTCCTCCTCCTCTCATTCAGTATAGCCCCCATCCTCCTCCTCCTCCCATTCAGTAGAACCCCCATCCTCCTCCTCCTCCCATTCAGTAGAACCCCCATCCTCCTCCTCCTCTCATTCAGTATAACCCCCATCCTCCTCCTCCTCTCATTCAGTATAACCCCCATCCTCCTCCTCCTCTCATTCAGTATAACCCCCATCCTCCTCCTCCTCTCATTCGGTATAACCCCCATCCTCCTCCTCCTCTCATTCGGTATAACCCCCATCCTCCTCCTCCTCTCATTCGGTATAACCCCCATCCTCCTCCTCCTCTCATTCGGTATAACCCCCATCCTCCTCCTCCTCTCATTCGGTATAGCCCCCATCCTCCTCCTCCTCTCATTCGGTATAGCCCCCATCCTCCTCCTCCTCCCATTCAGTAGAACCCCCATCCTCCTCCTCCTCTCATTCAGTAGAACCCCCATCCTCCTCCTCCTCTCATTCAGTATAACCCCCATCCTCCTCCTCCTCTCATTCAGTAGAACCCCCATCCTCCTCCGCCTCTCATTCAGTATAACCCCCATCCTCCTCCTCCTCTCATTCAGTATAACCCCCATCCTCCTCCTCCTCTCATTCAGTATAACCCCCATCCTCCTCCTCCTCTCATTCAGTATAACCCCCATCCTCCTCCTCCTCTCATTCAGTATAACCCCCATCCTCCTCCTCCTCTCATTCAGTATAACCCCCATCCTCCTCCTCCTCTCATTCAGTATAACCCCCATCCTCCTCCTCCTCTCATTCAGTATAACCCCCATCCTCCTCCTCCTCTCATTCAGTATAACCCCCATCCTCCTCCTCCTCCCATTCAGTATAGCCCCCATCCTCCTCCTCCTCCCATTCAGTAGAACCCCCATCCTCCTCCTCCTCCTCTCATTCAGTAGAACCCCCATCCTCCTCCTCCTCCTCTCATTCAGTATAGCCCCCATCCTCCTCCTCCTCCCATTCAGTAGAACCCCCATCCTCCTCCTCCTCTCATTCAGTAGAACCCCCATCCTCCTCCTCCTCTCATTCAGTAGAACCCCCATCCTCCTCCTCCTCTCATTCAGTAGAACCCCCATCCTCCTCCTCCTCTCATTCAGTAGAACCCCCATCCTCCTCCTCCTCTCATTCAGTATAACCCCCATCCTCCTCCTCCTCTCATTCAGTATAACCCCCATCCTCCTCCTCCTCTCATTCAGTATAACCCCCATCCTCCTCCTCCTCTCATTCAGTATAACCCCCATCCTCCTCCTCCTCTCATTCAGTATAACCCCCATCCTCCTCCTCCTCTCATTCAGTATAACCCCCATCCTCCTCCTCCTCTCATTCAGTATAACCCCCATCCTCCTCCTCCTCTCATTCAGTATAACCCCCATCCTCCTCCTCTCATTCAGTATAACCCCCATCCTCCTCCTCTCATTCAGTATAACCCCCATCCTCCTCCTCTCATTCAGTATAACCCCCATCCTCCTCCTCTCATTCAGTATAACCCCCATCCTCCTCCTCCTCTCATTCAGTATAACCCCCATCCTCCTCCTCCTCTCATTCAGTATAACCCCCATCCTCCTCCTCCTCCTCTCATTCAGTATAGCCCCCATCCTCCTCCTCCTCTCATTCAGTATAGCCCCCATCCTCCTCCTCCTCCCATTCAGTAGAACCCCCATCCTCCTCCTCCTCCCATTCAGTAGAACCCCCATCCTCCTCCTCCTCCCATTCAGTATAACCCCCATCTCCTCCTCCTCTCATTCAGTATAACCCCCATCCTCCTCCTCCTCTCATTCGGTATAACCCCCATCCTCCTCCTCCTCTCATTCGGTATAACCCCCATCCTCCTCCTCCTCTCATTCGGTATAACCCCCATCCTCCTCCTCCTCTCATTCGGTATAGCCCCCATCCTCCTCCTCCTCTCATTCAGTATAGCCCCCATCCTCCTCCTCCTCCCATTCAGTAGAACCCCCATCCTCCTCCTCCTCTCATTCAGTAGAACCCCCATCCTCCTCCTCCTCTCATTCAGTATAACCCCCATCCTCCTCCTCCTCTCATTCAGTATAACCCCCATCCTCCTCCTCCTCTCATTCAGTAGAACCCCCATCCTCCTCCTCCTCTCATTCAGTAGAACCCCCATCCTCCTCCGCCTCTCATTCAGTATAACCCCCATCCTCCTCCTCCTCTCATTCAGTATAACCCCCATCCTCCTCCTCCTCTCATTCAGTATAACCCCCATCCTCCTCCTCCTCTCATTCAGTATAACCCCCATCCTCCTCCTCCTCTCATTCAGTATAACCCCCATCCTCCTCCTCCTCTCATTCAGTATAACCCCCATCCTCCTCCTCCTCTCATTCAGTATAACCCCCATCCTCCTCCTCCTCTCATTCAGTATAGCCCCCATCCTCCTCCTCCTCCCATTCAGTAGAACCCCCATCCTCCTCCTCCTCTCATTCAGTAGAACCCCCATCCTCCTCCTCCTCCTCTCATTCAGTAGAACCCCCATCCTCCTCCGCCTCTCATTCAGTATAGCCCCCATCCTCCTCTCATTCAGTATAGCCCCCATCCTCCTCCTCCTCCCATTCAGTAGAACCCCCATCCTCCTCCTCCTCTCATTCAGTAGAACCCCCATCCTCCTCCTCCTCTCATTCAGTAGAACCCCCATCCTCCTCCTCCTCTCATTCAGTAGAACCCCCATCCTCCTCCTCTCATTCAGTAGAACCCCCATCCTCCTCCTCCTCTCATTCAGTAGAACCCCCATCCTCCTCCTCCTCTCATTCAGTAGAACCCCCATCCTCCTCCTCCTCTCATTCAGTAGAACCCCCATCCTCCTCCTCCTCTCATTCAGTAGAACCCCCATCCTCCTCCTCCTCCTCTCATTCAGTATAACCCCCATCCTCCTCCTCCTCTCATTCAGTATAGCCCCCACCCCCATCCTCCTCCTCCTCTCATTCAGTAGAACTCCAGCATGCTCTGCTCCCCCGGTATCCTCCTCCATACCCCCCTCCCTATCTCTTTCCCTCCGGTTTCCCGCCATGTTTCTCACTTGTCCTTCTCGGTGCCGAAAATGGACGCGAGATACTCCGCCATGTTTCCTCCCGGTGCCCGCGCGCCGCGGACGTCACAACGTGTAGACGAACTACGTCATCAGAAGGCGCCGGGAAGGTGTGGCTTCGTCACCAAGGAGACGGTAGGCGGAGCCTAGAGATGGGGCTAAGAGAAGTCATGTTCAAAGCTTTTGGCGGGTTTGGAGTTTTCCTCACAGACCCCGAGGAGGCGAAAACGGCAGAGTCTACTACTAGACGGGAATAATGTATATATAAATATATACTGCACATTACTGAGGAAATATATATATATATACACTACACATTACTGAGGAATTATATATATATATATACTACACATTACTGAGGATAAATATATATATATATATATATATATATACTACACATTACTGAGGAATTATATATATATATACACTACACATTACTGGGGATAAATACATATATACTACACATTACTGAGGAAATATATATATATATATACTGCACATTACTGAGGAAATATATATATATATATACTACACATTACTGAGGAATTATATATATATATATACTGCACATTACTGAGGAAATATATATATACTACACATTACTGAGGAATTATATATATATACTACACATTACTGAGGAATTATATATATATATACTACACATTATTGAGGATAAATACATATATACACTACACATTACTGAGGAATTATATATATATACTACACATTACTGAGGAATTATATATATATATACTACACATTACTGAGGAATTATATATATATATATACTACACATTACTGAGGAATTATATATATATATATACTACACATTACTGAGGAATTATATATATATACTACACATTACTGAGGAATTATATATATACTACACATTACTGAGGAATTATATATATATATATATATACTACACATTACTGAGGAATTATATATATATATATATACTACACATTACTGAGGAAATATATATATACTACACATTACTGAGGAATTATATAAATATATACTACACATTACTGAGGAATTATATATATATATATACTACACATTACTGAGGAATTATATATATATATATATATACTACACATTACTGAGGAAATATATATATACTACACATTACTGAGGAATTATATATATACTACACATTACTGAGGAATTATATATATATATACACTACACATTACTGAGGAATTATATATATACACTACACATTACTGAGGAATTATATATATATATATACTACACATTACTGAGGAATTATATATATATACTACACATTACTGAGGAATTATATATATATATATATACTACACATCACTGAGGAATTATATATATATACTACACATTACTGAGGAATTATATATATATATACTGCACATTACTGAGGAATTATATATATATACTACACATTACTGAGGAATTATATATATATACTACACATTACTGAGGAATTATATATATACTGCACATTACTGAGGAAATATATATATACACTACACATTACTGAGGAATTATATATATATATATACTACACATTACTGAGGAAATATATATATACACTACACATTACTGAGGAATTATATATATACTACACATTACTGAGGAATTATATATATATACTACACATTACTGAGGAATTATATATATATATACTACACATTACTGAGGAAATATATATATACACTACACATTACTGAGGAATTACATATATACTACACATTACTGAGGAATTATATACATATACTACACATTACTGAGGAATGATATATATACTACACATTACTGAGGAATTATATATATACTACACATTACTGAGGAATTATATATATATACTACACATTACTGGGGAAATATATATATACACTACACATTACTGAGGAATTATATATATATATACTACACATTACTGAGGAAATATATATATACACTACACATTACTGAGGAATTATATATATACTACACATTACTGAGGAATTATATATATACTACACATTACTAAGGAAATATATATATATATATATATATATACACTACACATTACTAAGGAAATATATATATATATATATATATATACTACACATTACTGAGGAATTATATATATATATACTACACATTACTGAGGAAATATATATCTATATACTACACATTACTGGGGAATTATATATATATATATATACTACACATTACTGAGGAATTATATATATATACACTACACATTACTGAGGAATTATATAAATATATACTGCACATTACTGAGGAAATATATATATATACTACACATTACTGAGGAATTATATATATATACTACACATTACTGAGGAATTATATATATATATACTACACATTACTGAGGAATTATATATATATATACTACACATTACTGAGGAATTATATATATATATATATATATATATATATACACTACACATTACTGAGGAATTATATATATATATACTACACATTACTGAGGATAAATACATATATACACTATACATTACTGAGGAAATATATATATACACTACACATTACTGAGGAATTATATATATATATATACTACACATTACTGAGGAAATATATATATATATACTACACATTACTGAGGAAATATATATATATATACTACACATTACTGAGGAATTATATATATACTACACATTACTGAGGAATTATATATATATACTACACATTACTGAGGAATTATATATATATATACTACACATTACTGAGGAATTATATATATACTACACATTACTGAGGAATTATATAAATATATACTGCACATTACTGAGGAAATATATATATATACTACACATTACTGAGGAATTATATATATATATACTACACATTACTGAGGAATTATATATATATATACTACACATTACTGAGGAAATATATATATATATACTACACATTACTGGGGAATTATATATATATATACTACACATTACTGAGGAATTATATATATACACTACACATTACTGAGGAATTATATATATATATACTACACATTACTGAGGATAAATACATATATACACTACACATTACTGAGGAATTATATATACCGTATTTATCGGGGTATACCACACACCGGCCTATAACACGCACCCTCATTTTACCAAGGATATTTGGGTAAAAAAAAGTTTTTTACCCAAATATCCATGGTAAAATGAGGGTGCGTGTGTGCGCGTGTATACCCCGATATACCCCCAGGAAAGGCAGGGGGAGAGAGGCCGTCGCTGCCCGCTTCTCTCCCCCTGCCTTTCCTGGGGTCTAGAGCCGTGCTGCCGGCCCTTCTCTCCCCCTGGCTATCGGCGCCGCTGCCCGTTCTGTCCCCCTGACTATCGGTACCGGCGCCCCATTGCCGGCGCCGATAGCCAGGGGGAGAGAAGGGGCAGCGGCACCCATTGCCGGCGCCGCTGCCCCGTTGCCTCCCCCATCCCCGGTGGCATAATTACCTGGGTCGGGTCCGCGCTGCTCCAGGCCTCCGGCGTGCGTCCCCTTCGTCGTTGCTATGCCCTGCACGGTGCGTCGCATGACGTGAGTGCGCCGCGCCGTGCATAGCAACGACGCAGGGGACGCACGATGGAGGCCTGCAGCAGCGCGAACCCGACCCAGGTAATTATGCCACCGGGGATGGGGGAGGCAACGGGGCAGCGGCGCCGGCAATGGGTGCCGCTGCCCCTTCTCTCCCCCTGGCTATCGGTGCCGATAGTCAGGGGGAGAGAAGGGCCGGCAGCAGGGCTCTAGACCCCAGGAAAGGCAGGGGGAGAGAAGCGGGCAGCGACGGCCTCTCTCCCCCTGCCTTTCCTGGGGGTGTTTCGGGGTATAACACGCACATAGACTTTAGGCTAAAAATTTTAGCCTAAAAAGTGCTTGTTATACGCCGATAAATACGGTATATATACTACACATTACTGGGGAATTATATATATATACTACACATTATTGAGGATAAATACATATATACACTATACATTACTGAGGAATTATATATATATACTACACATTACTGAGGAATTATATATATATATACTACACATTACTGAGGAATTATATATATACTACACATTACTGAGGAATTATATATATATATATATATACACTACACATTACTGAGTAATTATATATATATATACTACACATTACTGGGGAATTATATATACATACTACACATTATTGAGGATAAATACATATATACACTATACATTACTGAGGAATTATATATATACTACACATTACTGAGGAATTATATATATATACTACACATTACTGAGGAATTATATATATATATACTACACATTACTGAGGAATTATATATATACTACACATTACTGAGGAATTATATATATATATATACTACACATTACTGAGGAATTATATATATATATACTACACATTACTGAGGAATTATATATATATATACTACACATTACTGAGGATAAATACATATATACACTATACATTACTGAGGAATTATATATATATACTACACATTACTGAGGAATTATATATACATACTACACATTATTGAGGATAAATACATATATACACTATACATTACTGAGGAATTATATATATATATTACACATTACTGAGGAATTATATATACACTACACATTACTGAGGAATTATATATATATATACTACACATTACTGAGGAATTATATATATATATATACTACACATTACTGAGGAATTATATATATATATACTACACATTACTGAGGAATTATATATATATATATATATATATATATATATACACTACACATTACTGAGGAATTATATATATATATATACTACACATTACTGAGGAATTATATATATACTACACATTACTGAGGAATTATATATATATATATATATATATACTACACATTACTGAGGAATTATATATATATACTACACATTACTGAGGAATTATATATATACTACACATTACTGAGGAATTATATATATACTACACATTACTGAGGAATTATATATATATATACTACACATTACTGAGTAATTATATATATATATACTACACATTACTGGGGAATTATATATACATACTACACATTATTGAGGATAAATACATATATACACTATACATTACTGAGGAATTATATATATATACTACACATTACTGGGGAATTATATATATATATACTACACATTACTGAGGAATTATATATATACACTACACATTACTGAGGAATTATATATATATATACTACACATTACTGAGGAATTATATATATATATATATATATACACTACACATTACTGAGGAATTATATATATATACTACACATTACTGAGGAATTATATATATATATACTACACATTACTGAGGAATTATATATATATATACTACACATTACTGAGGAATTATATATATATATATATATACACTACACATTACTGAGGAATTATATATATATACTACACATTACTGAGGAATTATATATATATATATACTACACATTACTGAGGAATTATATATATATATACTACACATTACTGAGGAAATATATATATATATACTACACATTACTGAGGAATTATATATATATACTACACATTACTGAGGAATTATATATACATACTACACATTATTGAGGATAAATACATATATACACTATACATTACTGAGGAATTATATATATATATATACTACACATTACTGAGGAATTATATATATACTACACATTACTGAGGAATTATATATATATATATATACTACACATTACTGAGGAATTATATATATACTACACATTACTGAGGAATTATATATATATACTACACATTACTGAGGAATTATATATATACTACACATTACTGAGGAATTATATATATATATATACTACACATTACTGAGGAATTATATATATACTACACATTACTGAGGAATTATATATATATACTACACATTACTGAGGAATTATATATATATACTACACATTACTGAGGAATTATATATATATATACTACACATTACTGAGGAATTATATATATACTACACATTACTGAGGAATTATATATATATATATACTACACATTACTGAGGAATTATATATATATATATATACTACACATTACTGAGGAATTATATATATACTACACATTACTGAGGAATTATATATATATATATACTACACATTACTGAGGAATTATATATATATACACTACACATTACTGAGGAATTATATATATACTACACATTACTGAGGAATTATATATATATACTACACATTACTGAGGAATTATATATATATACTACACATTACTGAGGAATTATATATATACTACACATTACTGAGGAAATATATATATATATATATACTACACATCACTGAGGAATTATATATATATACTACACATTACTGAGGAAATATATATATATACTACACATTACTGAGGATAAATACATATATATACTACACATTACTGAGAAATTATATATATACTACACATTACTGGGGAATTATATATATATACTACATATTACTGGGGATAAATACATATACAGTGACCCCTCGACTTATGATGGCCCCGACATATGATCATTTCAACAAATGATGGCCTCTCAGAGCCCATCGTATGTTGAAGGCAGTCTCGACACATGATGCTGCTGTGTCTTGGGGCCATCGTACAAACAGCTATCTGACAGCGCTGACAACTTCACCAACTGACAGATAGTTGTATAATGTCTCCGTGTGCCCCGTTCTGCCTCCTGTTACTCACACGCTGTCCTGATAACTCATACAGGCTTCCACTGTGAGCTCCATGTAAGCCCCGCCCCCCAGTGCAGCCATAGCCAATAGCCTTGTGCATCTTGCTGCAGGCATCCAATGAGCTGCTCCCCTTCCTTTCCTATAGAGCTGTAGTCGGCAGGATGGTAATGGAGGACATTCTGTCCCCCCTGAAGGTAATTAAAGAACTGTACAGTCCTGTATACAATGTCACACATCACATACAATACATATACACACTATACACCCCATACATCATTGTTTCCCTATCAGTGTGCCTCCAGCTGTTGCTAAACTATAACTCCCAGCATGCCCAGACAGTGAATGGCTGTACATGCATGCTGGGAGTTGTAGTTGTGCAACAGCTGGAGGCACCCTGGTTTGTTAAACACTCCCCATACACTCCACATACAATGGTCATCCCAGAACCAATTAGCAGTTTCCCATAGAGATATGTACTCGACATATGATGGTTTCAACATATGATGGTTCTCCTGGAACCAATTAATATCATATGTTGAGGGACCACTGTATACACTACACATTACTGAGGAATTATATATATATATATATATACTACACATTACTGAGGAATTATATATATATACTGCACATTACTGAGGAATTATATATATATATACTACACATTACTGGGGATAAATATACATATATACACTACACATTACTGAGGAATTATATATATATATATATATATACTACACATCACTGAGGAATTATATATATATACTACACATTACTGAGGAATTATATATATATATATATATATATATACTACACATCACTGAGGAATTATATATATATATACTACACATTACTGAGGAATTATATATATATATATACTACACATTACTGAGGAATTATATATATACTACACATTACTGAGGAATTATATATATATATACACTACACATTACTGAGGAATTATATATATATATATATACTACACATTACTGAGGAATTATATATATATATACTACACATTACTGAGGAATTATATATATATACACTACACATTACTGAGGAATTATATATATATATATACTACACATTACTGAGGAATTATATATATATATATACTACACATTACTGAGGAATTATATATATATATATACTACACATTACTGAGGAATTATATATATATATATACTACACATTACTGAGGAATTATATATATATATATATATACTACACATTACTGAGGAATTATATATATATATATACTACACATTACTGAGGAATTATATATATATACTACACATTACTGGGGATAAATATACATATATACACTACACATTACTGAGGAATTATATATATATATACTACACATCACTGAGGAATTATATATATATATACTACACATTACTGAGGAATTATATATATATATATATACTACACATCACTGAGGAATTATATATATATATACTACACATTACTGAGGAATTATATATATATACTACACATTACTGGGGATAAATATACATATATACACTACACATTACTGAGGAATTATATATATATATATACACTACACATTACTGAGGAATTATATATATATATACTACACATTACTGAGGAATTATATATATATATATACTACACATCTGTCACGATGCCGGCTGGCAGGTAGTGGATCCTCTGTGCCAGAGAGGGATTGGCGTGGACCGTGCTAGTGGACCGGTTCTAAGCCACTACTGGTTTTCACCAGAGCCCGCCGCAAAGCGGGATGGTCTTGCTGCGGCGGTAGTGACCAGGTCGTATCCACTAGCAACGGCTCACCTCTCTGGCTGCTGAAGATAGGCGCGGTACAAGGGAGTAGACAGAAGCAAGGTCGGACGTAGCAGAAGGTCGGGGCAGGCAGCAAGGATCGTAGTCAGGGGCAACGGCAGAAGGTCTGGAAGCACAGGCAAGGAACACACAAGGAACGCTTTCACTGGCACTAAGGCAACAAGATCCGGCAAGGGAGTGCAGGGGAAGTGAGGTGATATAGGGAAGTGCACAGGTGAACACACTAATTGGAACCACTGCGCCAATCAGCGGCGCAGTGGCCCTTTAAATCGCAGAGACCCGGCGCGCGCGCGCCCTAGGGAGCGGGGCCGCGCGCGCCGGGACAGAACAGACGGAGAGTGAGTCAGGTAGGGGAGCCGGGGTGCGCATCGCGAGCGGGCGCTACCCGTATCGCGAATCGCACCCCGGCTGGCAGCGGAATCGCAGCGCCCCGGGTCAGAGGACGTGACCGGAGCGCTGCCGCGGGGAGAGTGAAGCGAGCGCTCCGGGGAGGAGCGGGGACCCGGAGCGCTCGGCGTAACAGTACCCCCCCCCCTTGGGTCTCCCCCTCTTCTTAGAGCCTGAGAACCTGAGGAGCAGACTTTTGTCTAGGATGTTGTCCTCAGGTTCCCAGGATCTCTCTTCAGGACCACAACCCTCCCAGTCCACTAAAAAAAAATTTTTTCCTCTGACCTTTTTGGCAGCTAAAATTTCTTTGACCGAGAAGATGTCCGAGGAGCCGGAAACAGGAGTGGGAGGAACAGATTTGGGAGAAAAACGGTTGAGGATGAGTGGTTTGAGAAGAGAGACGTGAAAGGCATTAGGGATACGAAGAGAGGGAGGAAGAAGAAGTTTATAAGAGACAGGATTAATTTGACACAAAATTTTGAAAGGACCAAGATAGCGTGGTCCCAACTTGTAGCTAGGGACACGGAAGCGGACATATTTAGCGGAGAGCCATACCTTGTCTCCAGGGGAAAAAACGGGGGGAGCTCTTCTTTTCTTATCCGCGAACTTCTTCATGCGTGATGAAGCCTGTAAAAGAGAATTTTGGGTCTCTCTCCATATGATGGAAAGGTCACGAGAAATTTCATCCACAGCGGGCAGACCAGAGGGCAAGGGAGTAGGGAGGGGGGGAAGAGGGTGACGGCCGTACACCACGAAAAATGGGGATTTGGAGGAAGACTCAGAGACCCTGAAGTTATACGAGAATTCGGCCCATGGGAGGAGATCTGCCCAGTCATCCTGGCGGGAGGAAACAAAATGTCGCAAATAATCACCCAAGATCTGGTTAATCCTTTCTACTTGTCCATTGGACTGGGGATGATATGCAGAAGAAAAATTTAATTTAATCTTGAGTTGTTTACAGAGAGCCCTCCAGAATTTAGACACGAATTGGACGCCTCTATCCGAGACAATCTGCGTAGGCAACCCGTGAAGACGAAAAATGTGTACAAAAAATTGTTTAGCCAACTGAGGCGCAGAAGGAAGACCAGGAAGAGGGATGAAATGTGCCATTTTGGAGAATCGATCAACGACCACCCAAATAACAGTGTTGCCACGGGAAGGGGGTAAATCAGTAATAAAATCCATACCAATCAGAGACCAAGGCTGTTCGGGGACAGGCAGAGGATGAAGAAAACCAGCGGGCTTCTGGCGAGGAGTCTTATCCCGGGCACAGATAGTGCAGGCTCGCACAAAGTCCACAACATCCGTCTCCAGAGTCGGCCACCAATAGAAGCGGGAGATGAGTTGCACAGATTTCTTGATACCCGCATGACCTGCGAGATGGGAGGAGTGACCCCATTTGAGGATTCCGAGGCGTTGGCGAGGAGAAACAAAGGTCTTTCCTGGAGGAGTCTGCCTGATGGAGGCAGGAGAAGTGGAGATCAGGCAGTCAGGTGGAATGATGTGTTGCGGAGAGAGTTCAACTTCTGAGGCATCCGAGGAACGAGAGAGAGCATCGGCCCTAATGTTCTTATCGGCAGGACGAAAGTGAATCTCAAAATTAAATCGGGCAAAGAACAGAGACCACCGGGCCTGGCGAGGATTCAGCCGTTGGGCAGACTGGAGGTAGGAGAGGTTCTTGTGGTCGGTGTAGATAATAACAGGAGAACTTGATCCCTCCAGCAGATGCCTCCATTCCTCAAGTGCTAATTTAATGGCTAGAAGCTCTCGATCCCCGATGGAGTAGTTCCTCTCCGCTGGAGAGAAGGTCCTAGAGAAAAAACCACAAGTGACAGCATGCCCGGAAGAATTTTTTTGTAGAAGAACAGCTCCAGCTCCCACTGAGGAGGCATCAACCTCCAATAGGAAGGGTTTGGAAGGGTCAGGTCTGGAGAGGACGGGAGCCGAAGAAAAGGCAGACTTGAGTCGTTTAAAGGCGTCTTCTGCTTGAGGAGGCCAGGACTTGGGATCAGCATTTTTTTTGGTTAAAGCCACGATAGGAGCCACAATGGTAGAAAAATGTGGAATAAATTGCCTGTAATAATTGGCGAACCCCAAAAAGCGTTGGATAGCACGGAGTCCGGAGGGGCGTGGCCAATCTAAGACGGCAGAGAGTTTGTCTGGATCCATCTGTAGTCCCTGGCCAGAGACCAAATATCCTAGAAAAGGAAGAGATTGGCATTCAAACAGACATTTCTCAATTTTGGCATAGAGTTGGTTGTCACGAAGTCTCTGAAGAACCATACGGACATGCTGGCGGTGTTCTTCTAGATTGGCAGAAAAAATTAGGATATCGTCCAGATATACAACAACACAGGAGTATAACAGATCACGAAAAATTTCATTGACAAAGTCTTGGAAGACGGCAGGGGCGTTGCACAGTCCAAAGGGCATGACCAGATACTCAAAGTGTCCATCTCTGGTGTTAAATGCCGTTTTCCACTCGTCCCCCTCTCTGATGCGGATGAGGTTATAGGCGCCTCTTAAGTCCAATTTAGTGAAGATGTGGGCACCTTGGAGGCGATCAAAGAGTTCAGAGATGAGGGGTAAGGGGTAGCGGTTCTTAACCGTGATTTTATTAAGACCGCGGTAGTCAATGCAAGGACGTAGGGAGCCATCTTTTTTTGACACAAAGAAAAATCCGGCTCCGGCAGGAGAGGAGGATTTACGGATAAAGCCCTTTTTTAGATTCTCCTGGACGTATTCGGACATGGCAAGAGTCTCTGGGGCAGAGAGAGGATAAATTCTGCCCCGGGGTGGAGTAGTGCCCGGGAGGAGGTCGATAGGGCAATCATAAGGCCTGTGAGGAGGTAGAGTCTCAGCTTGTTTTTTGCAGAAAACATCCGCGAAGTCCATATAGGCCTTAGGGAGACCGGTTACTGGAGGAACCACAGAGTTACGGCAAGGGTTACTGGGAACCGGTTTTAGACAGTTCTTGGAACAAGAGGACCCCCAACACTTGATCTCCCCAGTGGACCAATCCAGGGTAGGGGAATGAAGTTGAAGCCAGGGAAGTCCAAGGAGAATTTCCGAGGTGCAATTGGGGAGGACCAAAAGTTCAATCCTCTCATGATGAGATCCGATGCTCATAAGAAGGGGCTCCGTGCGGAAACGTATGGTACAGTCCAATCTTTCATTATTTACACAATTGATGTAGAGGGGTCTGGCGAGACTGGTCACCGGGATGTTGAACTTGTTGACGAGAGAGGCCAAAATAAAATTTCCTGCAGATCCAGAGTCCAAGAAGGCCACTGTAGAGAAGGAGAAGGCAGAGGCAGACATCCGCACAGGCACAGTAAGACGTGGAGAAGCAGAGTAGACATCAAGGACTGTCTCACCTTTGTGCGGAGTCAGCGTACGTCTTTCCAGGCGGGGAGGACGGATAGGACAATCTCTCAGGAAGTGTTCGGTACTGGCACAGTACAGGCAGAGGTTCTCCATACGGCGTCGTGTCCTCTCTTGAGGTGTCAGGCGAGACCGGTCGACCTGCATAGCCTCCACGGCGGGAGGCACAGGAACAGATTGCAGGGGACCAGAGGAGAGAGGAGCCGAGGAGAAGAAACGCCTCGTGCGAACAGAGTCCATATCTTGGCGGAGTTCCTGACGCCTTTCGGAAAAACGCATGTCAATGCGAGTGGCTAGGTGAATAAGTTCATGTAGATTAGCAGGAATTTCTCGTGCGGCCAGAACATCTTTAATGTTGCTGGATAGGCCTTTTTTGAAGGTCGCGCAGAGGGCCTCATTATTCCAGGACAATTCTGAAGCAAGAGTACGGAATTGTACGGCATACTCGCCAACGGAAGAATTACCCTGGACCAGGTTCAACAGGGCAGTCTCAGCAGAAGAGGCTCGGGCAGGTTCCTCAAAGACACTTCGGATTTCCGAGAAGAAGGAGTGTACAGAGGCAGTGACGGGGTCATTGCGGTCCCAGAGCGGTGTGGCCCATGACAGGGCTTTTCCGGACAGAAGGCTGACTACGAAAGCCACCTTAGACCTTTCAGTGGGAAACAGGTCCGACATCATCTCCAGATGCAGGGAACATTGGGAAAGAAAGCCACGGCAAAACTTAGAGTCCCCATCAAATTTATCCGGCAAGGATAAGCGTATCCCAGGAGCGGCCACTCGCTGCGGAGGAGGTGCAGGAGCTGGCGGAGGAGATGACTGCTGAAGCTGTGGTAGTAACTGTTGTAGCATAACGGTCAGTTGAGACAGCTGTTGGCCTTGTTGCGCTATCTGTTGTGACTGCTGGGCGACCACCGTGGTGAGGTCAGCGACAACTGGCAGAGGAACTTCAGCGGGATCCATGGCCGGATCTACTGTCACGATGCCGGCTGGCAGGTAGTGGATCCTCTGTGCCAGAGAGGGATTGGCGTGGACCGTGCTAGTGGACCGGTTCTAAGCCACTACTGGTTTTCACCAGAGCCCGCCGCAAAGCGGGATGGTCTTGCTGCGGCGGTAGTGACCAGGTCGTATCCACTAGCAACGGCTCACCTCTCTGGCTGCTGAAGATAGGCGCGGTACAAGGGAGTAGACAGAAGCAAGGTCGGACGTAGCAGAAGGTCGGGGCAGGCAGCAAGGATCGTAGTCAGGGGCAACGGCAGAAGGTCTGGAAGCACAGGCAAGGAACACACAAGGAACGCTTTCACTGGCACTAAGGCAACAAGATCCGGCAAGGGAGTGCAGGGGAAGTGAGGTGATATAGGGAAGTGCACAGGTGAACACACTAATTGGAACCACTGCGCCAATCAGCGGCGCAGTGGCCCTTTAAATTGCAGAGACCCGGCGCGCGCGCGCCCTAGGGAGCGGGGCCGCGCGCGCCGGGACAGAACAGACGGAGAGTGAGTCAGGTAGGGGAGCCGGGGTGCGCATCGCGAGCGGGCGCTACCCGTATCGCGAATCGCACCCCGGCTGGCAGCGGAATCGCAGCGCCCCGGGTCAGAGGACGTGACCGGAGCGCTGCCGCGGGGAGAGTGAAGCGAGCGCTCCGGGGAGGAGCGGGGACCCGGAGCGCTCGGCGTAACAACATCACTGAGGAATTATATATATATACTACACATTACTGAGGAATTATATATATATACTACACATTACTGAGGAATTATATATATATACTACACATTACTGGGGATAAATATACATATATACACTACACATTACTGAGGAATTATATATATATATATATATACTACACATCACTGAGGAATTATATATATATATACTACACATTACTGAGGAATTATATATATATATATATACTACACATTACTGAGGAATTATATATATATATACTACACATTACTGAGGAATTATATATATATATACTACACATTACTGGGGATAAATACATATATACTACACATTACTGAGGAATTATATATATATATATACTACACATCACTGAGGAATTATATATATATATACTACACATTACTGAGGAATTATATATATATATATACTACACATTACTGAGGAATTATATATATATACTACACATTACTGAGGAATTATATATATATATATACTACACATCACTGAGGAATTATATATATATATATATATATACTACACATTACTGGGGATAAATATACATATATACACTACACATCACTGAGGAATTATATATATATATATACTACACATTACTGGGGATAAATATACATATATACACTACACATTACTGAGGAATTATATATATACTACACATTACTGAGGAATTATATATATATACTACACATTACTGGGGATAAATATACATATATACACTACACATTACTGAGGAATTATATATATATATATATACTACACATCACTGAGGAATTATATATATATATACTACACATTACTGGGGATAAATATACATATATACACTACACATTACTGAGGAATTATATATATATATATATACTACACATCACTGAGGAATTATATATATATATACTACACATTACTGAGGAATTATATATATATACTACACATTACTGAGGAATTATATATATATATATATACTACACATCACTGAGGAATTATATATATATATACTACACATTACTGGGGATAAATATACATATATACACTACACATTACTGAGGAATTATATATATACTACACATTACTGAGGAATTATATATATATACTACACATTACTGAGGAAATATATATATATATACTACACATCACTGAGGAATTATATATATATATATACTACACATTACTGAGGAATTATATATATATACTACACATCACTGAGGAATTATATATATATACTACACATCACTGAGGAATTATATATATATACTACACATCACTGAGGAATTATATATATATACTACACATTACTGAGGAATTATATATATATATATACTACACATCACTGAGGAATTATATATATATACTACACATTACTGAGGAATTATATATATATATACTACACATCACTGAGGAATTATATATATACACTACACATTACTGAGGAAATATATATATATACTACACATTACTGAGGAATTATATATATATATATATATATATATATATATATATACACTACACATTACTGAGGAATTATATATATATATATACTGCACATTACTGAGGAATTATATATATATATATACTACACATTACTGAGGAATTATATATATATACTACACATTACTGAGGAATTATATATATATACTACACATTACTGAGGAATTATATATATATACTACACATTACTGAGGAATTATATATATATACTACACATTACTGGGGAATTATATATATATACTACACATTACTGAGGAATTATATATATATACTACACATTACTGGGGAATTATATATATATATACTACACATTACTGAGGAATTATATATATATACTACACATTACTGGGGAATTATATATATATATATATATATATATATATACTACACATTACTGAGGAATTATATATATATACTACACATTACTGAGTAATTATATATATATATACTACACATTACTGAGGAATTATATATATATACTACACATTACTGAGGAATTATATATATATATATACTACACATTACTGAGGAATTATATATATACACTACACATTACTGAGGAATTATATATACTAGACATTACTGGGGAATTATATATATATACTACACATTACTGGGGAATTATATATATATATATATATATATACTACACATTACTGAGGAATTATATATATATACTACACATTACTGAGGAATTATATATATATATACTACACATTACTGGGGAATTATATATATATACTACACATTACTGAGGAATTATATATATATACTACACATTACTGAGGAATTATATATATACACTACACATTACTGAGGAATTATATATATATATACTACACATTACTGGGGAATTATATATATATACTACACATTACTGAGGAATTATATATATATATACTACACATTACTGGGGAATTATATATATATACTACACATTACTGAGGAATTATATATACTAGACATTACTGGGGAATTATATATATATACTACACATTACTGAGGAATTATATATATATACTACACATTACTGGGGAATTATATATATATATACTACACATTACTGAGGAATTATATATATATATACTACACATTACTGGGGAATTATATATATATATATATATATACTACACATTACTGAGGAATTATATATATATACTACACATTACTGAGTAATTATATATATATACTACACATTACTGAGGAATTATATATATATACTACACATTACTGAGGAATTATATATATATATATATACTACACATTACTGAGGAATTATATATATACTACACATTACTGAGGAATTATATATATACACTACACATTACTGAGGAATTATATATATATATATATACTACACATTACTGAGGAATTATATATATATACTACACATTACTGGGGATAAATATATATATATACACTATATATTACTGGGGAATTATATATATACTACACATTACTGAGGAATTATATATACCGTATTTATCGGGGTATACCACGCACCGGCCTATAACACGCACCCTCATTTTACCAAGGATATTTGGGTAAAAAAAGTTTTTTACCCAAATATCCATGGTAAAATGAGGGTGCGTGTGTGCGCGTGTATACCCCGATATACCCCCAGGAAAGGCAGGGGGAGAGAGGCCGTCACTGCCCGCTTCTCTCCCCCTGCCTTTCCTGGGGTCTAGAGCGCTGCTGCCGGCCCTTCTCTCCCCCTGGCTATCGGCGCCGGCACCGATAGCCAGGGGGAGAGAAGGGGCAGCGGCACCCATTGCCGGCGCCGCTGCCCCGTTGCCTCCCCCCATCCCCGGTGGCATAATTACCTGGGTCGGGTCCGCGCTGCTGCAGGCCTCCGGCGCGCGTTCCCTGCGTCGTTGCTATGCGCTGCACGGCGCAGCTCATGACGTCAGTGCGCCGCGCCGTGCATAGCAACGACGCAGGGGACGCACGTCGGAGGCCTGCAGCAGCGCGGACCCGACCCAGGTAATTATGCCACCGGGGATGGGGGGAGGCAACGGGGCAGCGGCGCCGGCTATGGGTGCCGCTGCCCCTTCTCTCCCCCTGGCTGTCGGCGCCATTTCTCTCCCCCTGGCTATCGGCGCCGGCAATGGGGCGCCGGCACCGATAGTCAGGGGGACAGAACGGGCAGCGGCGCCGATAGCCAGGGGGAGAGAAGGGCCGGCAGCACGGCTCTAGACCCCAGGAAAGGCAGGGGGAGAGAAGCGGGCAGCGACGGCCTCTCTCCCCCTGCCTTTCCTGGGGGTGTATCGGGGTATAACACGCACATGGACTTTAGGCTAAAAATTTTAGCCTAAAAAGTGCGTGTTATACGCCGATAAATACGGTATACACTACACATTACTGAGGAATTATATATATATACTACACATTACTGGGGATAGATATATATATACTACACATTACTGAGGAATTATATATATATATATATATATATATATATACTACACATTACTGAGGAAATATATACATATATACACTACACATTACTGGGGATAAATATATATATATATATACACTACACATTACTGAGGAATTTTATATATATATATATATATATATATATATATATATATACTACACATTACTGAGGAATTATATATATATATATATATATATATATATATATATATATAGATATATATATACTACACATTACTGAGGAATTATATATATATATACTACACATTACTGAGCAATTATATATACAGTATATATATACTACACATTACTGATGAGACCGGCAGAGTCATATAGAAGACGGGGGATAATTATATATATATATATATCTATCTATATATATATATATATATATAGATATATATATATATATACTACACATTACTGAGGAGACCGGCAGAGTCATAAAGAAGATGGGGGATATATATATATACTACACATTACTGAGGAGACCGGCAGAGTCATATAGAAGATGGGGGAATATATATATATATATATATATATATATATACTACACATTACTGAGGAGACCGGCAGAGTCATATAGAAGATGGGGATTATTATATACTACACATTACTGAGAAGACCGGCAGAGTCATATAGAAGACGGGGATAATTATAGATATATATATATATATATATATATATATATACACACTACACATTACTGAGGAGACCGGCAGAGTCATATAGAAGACGGGGATAATTTTATATATATATATATATATATATATATATATATATATATATATATTACACATTACTGAGGAGACCGGCAGTCATATAGAAGACGGGGGATAATCATATATATATATATATATATATATATATACTACACATTACTGAGGAGACCGGCAGAGTCATATAGAAGACGGGTGTCAGGGTCCGGACTAGCGGCTGGTGAAGACACTGGAGGTGGATCCCCTGTACCAGAGAGGCGATGACGCGGGCCGTACTGGGGAATCGGTTCTAAGCAGTTACTGGTGTTCACCAGAGCCCGCCGCAAAGCAGGATGGACTTGCTGCGCAGTAACTACCAGGTCGTGTTCCCCAGTAGCGACTCGACCTCTCTGGCAGCTGAAACTGGCGCGGTACACAAGGACTAGACAGAGGCGAGGTCAGACGTAGCAGAAGGTCAGGGCAGGCAGCGAGGTTCGTAGTCAGGGGCAACAGCAGAAGGTCAAGGTACACAGGCTTGGGACACACTATAACGCTTTCTCAGGGCACAAGGCAACAAGTTCCGGCGAGGAGAGGAAGGGGAAGTGGGTTTTTATAGGTTAGGGAGTGATTGGGCCAGGCACCAATTAGTGGTGCACTGGCCCTTTAAATTTAAGCAAGTCGGCGCGCGCGCGCCCTAGGGAGCGGGGCCGCGCGCGCCGGGAGGAAGCAGACGGGGGCGAGAGGTGAGTAAGACGGGGCGCAACCCGAGGGCGGACACGAGCCGTGCCTCGGATCGCGTCCCCTCCGGGGACCAGAGAGCAGCGCTCGCGGTCAGCAATGCCGACCGGAGCGCTGCAGCCAGAGGAACGCAGTGAGCGCTCCGGGAAGGCAGCGGGACCCGGAGCGCTCGGCGTGACAGTACACCCCCCCCGCCCCCTTGGGTCTCCTCCTATTCTTGGAACCGAGGAATCTGTAGATGAGTTCTTTGTCTAGAATATTGTCCTCTGGCTCCCAAGACCTCTCTTCGGGACCACCATTCTCCCAATCAACAAGAAAATTTTTTTTTACCTCTGACAATCTTTGAAGCGAGAATCTCTTTAACCGAGAAGACGTCAGAGGAGCCCGAGACAGGAGCAGGAACGGTGACCTTGGGAGAAAAGCGGTTAAGAATGAGAGGCTTGAGAAGGGAAACATGAAAGGAGTTAGGAATACGAAGAGAAGGAGGAAGATGAAGCTTGTAAGAGACAGGGTTGATTTGACCTTTGACCCTAAATGGCCCGAGGTAACGTGGACCCAGCTTGTAGCTAGGGACACAGAACCGAATATATTTGGCAGAGAGCCACACTTTGTCACCAGGGGCAAAGACAGGAGGAATTCTTCTCTTCTTGTCCGCATGTTTCTTCATACGAGAGGAGGCCAGCGAGAGCGACCTTTGAGTCTCCTTCCAAATAGAGGAAAAGTCCCGGGTCAAATCATCTACGGCAGGGACTCCAGACAAAGTGGGGATAGGGAGGGGGGGAAGTGGGTGACGGCCGTACACCACAAAGAATGGAGACTTGGCGGATGACTCAGAGTCTTTGAAATTGTACGAGAATTCGGCCCAGGGTAACAGGTCAACCCAATCATCTTGGCGGGAGGAGACAAAATGTCGCAGGTAGTCACCAAGGATTTGGTTTACTCTCTCCACTTGTCCATTAGATTGCGGGTGGTAGGCGGAGGAGAAATTCAATTTAATCTTTAATTGGGTGCAGAGTGCTCTCCAGAATTTCGAGACGAATTGAACGCCTCTATCGGAGACGATATGCGTAGGCAGTCCGTGGAGACGAAAAATGTGCAAAAAAAAATGCTTCGCCAATTGTGGCGCAGAAGGGAGGCCAGGGAGTGGAACGAAATGGGCCATTTTGGAGAATCGATCAACGACCACCCAGATGACAGTGTTGCCATGGGATACAGGAAGTTCAGTGACGAAGTCCATGGCTTTGTGTGACCAAGGCTGTTCGGGAACTGGCGGAGGAAGAAGACCCGCGGGCCTTTGGCGAGGAATTTTATCACGTGCGCAGACAGTACAGGAGCGTACGAAGTCAGTTACATCTTTTTCAAGGGAAGGCCACCAATAGTGTCTGGCAATCAACTGAGTGGATTTTTTGATTCCAGCGTGACCTGCCAGGTGGGAGGAGTGACCCCATTTGAGAGTCCGGAGGCGAAGACGTGGAGGGACAAAGGTTTTTCCTGGAGGAACTGGTGCCAGGGAAGCCGGAGCAGCAGAGATCAGACACTCAGGGGAAACGATGTGTTGGGGAGCAGTTTCTGCCTCCGTGGCATCAGTGGAACGAGAAAGGGCATCCGCCCTGACATTCTTGTCTGCAGGACGAAAATGCATCTGGAAATGAAAGCGAGCGAAGAACAATGACCACAAGGCCTGGCGAGGATTTAAATGCTGAGCGGACTGTAGGTATGACAGATTTTTGTGGTCAGTGTAGATGGTGATCGAGTGGAGAGACCCTTCCAGGAGATGCCTCCACTCCTCGAGTGCTATTTTAATGGCCAGCAATTCTCGGTCACCAATAGCGTAATTTTTTTCAGGAGGGGAAAATGTTTTAGAGAAAAAACCGCAAGTGACGTTTTTTCCTTTAGCATTTTTCTGAAGAAGAACCGCCCCGGCTCCAACAGAAGAGCCATCCACCTCGAGGAAGAATGGCTTCAGTGGATCAGGCCTAGACAAGACTCGTGCGCAGGCGAAGGCGGCCTTAAGGCGAGTAAAAGCTTCTTCTGCTTGGGAAGGCCAGGATCTCGGATTCGCATCTTTCTTGGTCAGAGCCACAATGGGAGCCACGATAGTGGAGAAATGGGGGATAAACTGACGGTAGTAATTAGCGAATCCGAGGAAGCGCTGGATAGAGCGAAGTCCAGAGGGGCGTGGCCAATTCAAGACTGCGGAGAGCTTATCGGGGTCCATTTGAAGGTCCTGTCCTGAGACCAGATATCCTAGGAAAGGAAGACAGGTACGTTCAAAGAGGCATTTCTCAATTTTGGCGTAGAGATGGTTAACTCGGAGGCGCTGGAGCACTTGGCAAACATGGAGGCGGTGTTCCTCTAGGTTGGAGGAGAAGATTAAAATGTCATCGAGATAGACCACCACGCAAGTATACAGCAAGTCCCGGAAGATCTCATTGACAAAGTCTTGGAAGACTGCGGGGGCGTTGCAAAAACCGAATGGCATGACCAGGTATTCGAAGTGACCATCTCTAGTATTAAAAGCAGTTTTCCACTCATCTCCTTCACGAATTCTGATGAGATTGTACGCGCCTCTGAGGTCAAGCTTGGTAAAAATCTTTGCTCCGCGCAGCCGGTCAAAGAGTTCCGAGATGAGTGGCAGAGGGTAGCGGTTCTTTATAGTGATCTTATTGAGCCCGCGGTAGTCAATACAAGGGCGTAGAGACCCATCCTTCTTGGCAACAAAGAAGAATCCTGCTCCAGCAGGAGAAGAAGACTTCCTGATGAAACCTTTTTTGAGATTCTCCTGAATATATTCCGTCATGGCCTCCGTTTCCGGAGCCGAGAGAGGGTAAATCCTGCCACGGGGCGGCGTGGTCCCAGGGAGCAAGTCAATAGGGCAGTCGTAGGGCCTATGTGGTGGTAAGACCTCTGCCTGTTTTTTGCAAAAGACGTCAGAAAAGTCTTGATAGGCCTTTGGAAGGCCGAGCAAAGGAGAAGCAACAGAGACTTGGCTGGTGGGAAGCGACTTAAGGCAGCATGAGTGGCAGGAAGAACCCCAGGATTTTATGTCCCCCGTGGTCCAGTCGAGGGTAGGAGAATGCCGCTGTAGCCAGGGTAAGACAAGAAGGATGTCTGAGGTGCAATTAGGCAGGACAAAGAACTCAATCCTTTCTTGATGGAGAACCCCCACGGTCATGCGTACGGGGGCCGTGCGGTAACGCACGGTAGAATTCAGGTGTTCTCCGTTAACTGAGGAAATGTAGAAGGGCTTGACTAGACGGACAACAGGGATGTTAAACCGGTTGATGAAGGAGGCTTTTATGAAATTTCCTGTTAAACCAGAGTCCAAGAATGCCTCCGCAGAGAAGGAGGCTTTATCAGCTGGAGAAATCCGCACTGGAATAGTCAGGCGTGGAGAGGAAGAATTTACACCCAGTGACGCCTCTCCCACGATCACTAGGTGCGAGCGTTTCCCTGACGACGAATGGAACAGTCCCTTAGGAAATGTTCAGAGCTCGCACAGTATAGGCATAAGTTCTCGTTCCTCCGGCGAGTCCTCTCTTGCTGGGTCATGCGAGACCGGTCCACTTGCATGACCTCCTCAGCGGGAGGCACAGTAACAGGCTGCAAAGGATGCTGGAAGAGAGGAGCCAGGCGCGGGTATCGCCTGGTGCGAACGAGATCTTTCTCCTAGCGGAGCTTCTGACGTCTCTCAATGTAGCGCATATCAATGCGGGTAGCCAGGTGGATTAGTTCAGTCAGGGAGGAGGGTATCTCTCGTGCGGCCAGACAATCCTTGATATGGCTGGATAAACCTTTTTTAAAGGTCGCGCAGAGAGCCTCATTGTTCCAGGCCAACTCAGCGGCCAAAGTCCGGAATTGTATGGCATATTCGCCCACGGTAGAGTCTCCTTGGACAAGGTTCAGTAAAGCAGTTTCTGCGGATGAGGCACGGGCAGGTTCCTCAAAGACACTGCGGACTTCAGAAAAGAAGCACTGGACTGAGGCAGTGGCATGATCGTTGCGGTCCCAAAGCGGCGTGGCCAAGGCCTTCCCGGAAAGTAGACTGACGACGAACGCCACCTTAGACCATTAAGTGGGGAATTGGTCTGACAACATCTCCAAGTGCAGGGAGCATTGGGACAGGAATCCCCGGCAATTTTTAGAGTCCCCGTCAAACTTATCTGGGAGAGACAGGCGGACTCTAGCAGAAGAAGCAGCAGCTCGGAGAGGAGGAGATGCTGGAGCTGGCGGTTGAGGCTGTGGAGGCAGGAGCTGTTGAATCATGGCGGTCTACTGCGACAGCTGTTGTCCTTGTTGAGCAATTTGCTGGGACTGCTGGGCAACCACGGAGGTGAGATCAGCGAGGCTTGGCAGCGGTACCTCAGCGGGATCCATGGCCGGATCTACTGTCAGGGTCCGGACTAGCGGCTGGTGAAGACACTGGAGGTGGATCCCCTGTACCAGAGAGGCGATGACGCGGGCCGTACTGGGGAATCGGTTCTAAGCAGTTACTGGTGTTCACCAGAGCCCGCCGCAAAGCAGGATGGACTTGCTGCGCAGTAACTACCAGGTCGTGTTCCCCAGTAGCGACTCGACCTCTCTGGCAGCTGAAACTGGCGTGGTACACAAGGACTAGACAGAGGCGAGGTCAGACGTAGCAGAAGGTCAGGGCAGGCAGCGAGGTTCGTAGTCAGGGGCAACAGCAGAAGGTCAAGGTACACAGGCTTGGGACACACTATAACGCTTTCTCAGGGCACAAGGCAACAAGATCCGGCGAGGAGAGGAAGGGGAAGTGGGTTTTTATAGGTTAGGGAGTGATTGGGCCAGGCACCAATTAGTGGTGCACTGGCCCTTTAAATTTAAGCAAGTCGGCGCGCGCGTGCACTAGGGAGCGGGGCCGCGCGCGCCGGGAGGAAGCAGACGGGGGCGAGAGGTGAGTGAGACGGGGCGCAACCCGAGGGCGGACAAGAGCCGTGCCTCGGATCGCGTCCCCTCCGGGGACCAGAGAGCAGCGCTCGCAGTCAGCAATGCCGACCGGAGCGCTGCAGCCAGAGGAACACCGTGAGCGCTCTGGGAAGGCAGCGGGACCCGGAGCGCTCTGCGTGACAACGGGGATAATTTTATATATATATATATATATATATATATATATATATATATATATATATACTACACATTACTGAGGAGACCGGCAGAGTCATATAGAAGACGGATAATTTTATATATATATATATATATATATACTACACATTACTGAGGAGACCGGCAGAGTCATATAGAAGACGGGGATAATTATATATATATATATATACTACACATTACTGAGGAGACCGGCAGAGTCATATAGAAGATGGGGGATAATTTTATATATATATATATATATATATATATACTACGCATTACTGAGGAGACCGGCAGAGTCATATAGAAGACGGATAATTTTATATATATATATATACTACACATTACTTAGGAGACCGGCAGAGTCATATAGAAGACGGGGGATAATTATATATATATATATATATATATATATATATATATTACACATTACTGAGGAGACCGGCAGAGTCATATAGAACACGGGGGATAATTTATATATATATATATATATATATATATATATATATATATATATATACACTACACATTACTGAGGAGACCGGCAGAGTCATATAGAAGACAGGGATAATTTTATATATATATATATATATATATATTATATACACTACACATTACTGAGGAGACCGGCAGAGTCATATAGAAGACGGGGGATAATTATATATATATATATATATATATATATATATATATACTGTTACGCCGAGCGCTCCGGGTCCCTGCTCCTCCCCGGAGCGCTCACGGCGTCTCTCTCCCTGCAGCGCCCCCGTCAGACCCGCTGACCGGGAGCGCTGCACTGACATTGCCGGCGGGGATGCGATTCGCACAGCGGGACGCGCCCGCTCGCGAATCGCATCCCAAGTCACTTACCCGTCCCGGTCCCCGGCTGTCATGTGCTGGCGCGCGCGGCTCCGCTCTCTAGGGCGCGCGCCAGCTCTCTGAGACTTAAAGGGCCAGTGCACCAATGATTGGTGCCTGGCCCAATTAGCTTAATTGGCTTCCACCTGCTCCCTGGCTATATCACATCACTTCCCCTGCACTCCCTTGCCGGATCTTGTTGCCTTGTGCCAGTGAAAGCGTTTAGTGTGTCCAAAGCCTGTGTTACCTGAACTCCTGCTATCCATCTTGACTACGAACCTTGCCGCCTGCCCCGACCTTCTGCTACGTCTGACCTTGCCTCTGCCTAGTCCTTCTGTCCCACGCCTTCTCAGCAGTCAGCGAGGTTGAGCCGTTGCTAGTGGATACGACCTGGTTGCTACTGCCGCAGCAAGACCATCCCGCTTTGCGGCGGGCTCTGGTGAACACCAGTAGCCTCTTAGAACCGGTCCACCAGCACGGTCCACGCCAATCCCTCGCTGACACAGTGGATCCACTACCTGTAAGCCGAAGCGTGATATATACTACACATTACTGAGGAGACCGGCAGAGTCATATAGAGGACGGGGATAATTATATATATATATATATATATATATATATATATATAATTATATACACTACACATTACTGAGGAGACTGGCAGAGTCATATAGAAGACGGGGGATTATATATATATATATATATATATATATATATATACACATACTACACATTACTGAGGAGACTGGCAGAGTCATATAGAAGACGGGGGATTATATATATATATATATATATATATATATATATATATATACACATACTACACATTACTGAGGAGACCGGCAGAGTCATATAGAAGACGGGGATAATTATGTATGTATATATATATATATATATATATATATATATATATATATATATATATATATAAACATTACTGAGGAGACCGGCAGAGTCATATAGAAGACGGGGATAATTTTATATATATATATATATATATATATACTACACATTACTGAGGAGACCGGCAGAGTCATATAGAAGATGGGGGATAATTATATATATATATATATATATATATACTACGCATTACTGAGGAGACCGGCAGAGTCATATAGAAGACGGATAATTTTATATATATATATACTACACATTACTGAGGAGACCGGCAGAGTCATATAGAAGACGGGGGATAATTATATATATATATATATATATATATTACACATTACTGAGGAGACCGGCAGAGTCATATAGAACACGGGGGATAATTTTATATATATATATATATATATATATATATATATATATATATATATATATATACACTACACATTACTGAGGAGACCGGCAGAGTCATATAGAAGACAGGGATAATTTTATATATACATATATATATATATATATATATATATATATATATATATATATATTATATACACTACACATTACTGAGGAGACCGGCAGAGTCATATAGAAGACGGGGGATAATTTTATATATATATATATATATATATATATATATATATATATATATATACTGTTACGCCGAGCGCTCCGGGTCCCTGCTCCTCCCCGGAGCGCTCACGGCGTCTCTCTCCCTGCAGCGCCCCGGTCAGACCCGCTGACCGGGAGCGCTGCACTGACATTGCCGGCGGGGATGCGATTCGCACAGCGGGACGCGCCCGCTTGCGAATCGCATCCCAAGTCACTTACCCGTCCCGGTCCCCGGCTGTCATGTGCTGGCGCGCGCGGCTCCGCTCTCTAGGGCGCGCGCGCGCGCCAGCTCTCTGAGACTTAAAGGGCCAGTGCACCAATGATTGGTGCCTGGCCCAATTAGCTTAATTAGCTTCCGCCTGCTCCCTGGCTATATCTGCTCACTTCCCCTGCACTCCCTTGCCGGATCTTGTTGCCTTGTGCCAGTGAAAGCGTTTAGTGTTGTCCAAAGCCTGTGTTACCTGAACTTCTGCTATCCATCTTGACTACGAACCTTGCCGCCTGCCCCGACCTTCTGCTACGTCTGACCTTGCCTCTGCCTAGTCCTTCTGTCCCACCCCTTCTCAGCAGTCAGCGAGGTTGAGCCGTTGCTAGTGGATACGACCTGGTTGCTACTGCCGCAGCAAGACCATCCCGCTTTGCGGCGGGCTCTGGTGAACACCAGTAGCCTCTTAGAACCGGTCCACCAGCACGGTCCACGCCAATCCCTCGCTGACACAGAGGATCCACTACCTGTAAGCCGAAGCGTGATATATACTACACATTACTGAGGAGACCGGCAGAGTCATATAGAGGACGGGGATAATTATATATATATATATATATATATATATACACATATATACACTACACATTACTGAGGAGACTGGCAGAGTCATATAGAAGACGGGGGATTATATATATATATATATATATACATACTACACATTACTGAGGAGACTGGCAGAGTCATATAGAAGACGGGATATATATATATATATATATATGTATATATATATATATATATATATACTACACATTACTGAGGAGACCGGCAGAGTCATATAGAAGACGGGGATAATTATGTATGTATATATATATATATATATATATATATATATATATATATATACTACACATTACTGAGGAGACCGGCAGAGTCATATAGAAGACGGGGATTATTATATATATACTACTGTCAGGCCCAAGGCCTGATTATTAAAATCCTATATGTGTATTATAAGTTATGACTGTGTGTGATGGATTATCCAGGACATGGGGGTGAGAGGTCATTCAGACTGTAGGTTTGTGTATATATAAGTTATATCTGTGTGATGTATTATCCAGGACATGGAGGTGAGAGGTCATTCAGACTGTAGGTTTGTGTATATATAAGTTATATCTGTGTGATGTATTATCCAGGACATGGAGGTGAGAGGTCATTCAGACTGTAGGTTTGTATATATAAGTTATATCTGTGTGATGTATTATCCAGGACATGGAGGTGAGAGGTCATTCAGACTGTAGGTTTGTATATATATAAGTTATATCTGTGTGATGTATTATCCAGGACATGGGGGTGAGAGGTCATTCAGACTGTAGGTTTGTATATATATATAAGTTATATCTGTGTGTGATGTATTATCCAGGACATGGAGGTGAGAGGTCATTCAGACTGTAGGTTTGTATATATATATAAGTTATATCTGTGTGATGTATTATCCAGGACATGGAGGTGAGAGGTCATTCAGACTGTATGTGTCACGATGCCGGCTGGCAGGTAGTGGATCCTCTGTGCCAGAGAGGGATGGAGTGGACCGCGCTAGTGGACCGGTTCTAAGCCACTACAGGTTTTCACCAGAGCCCGCCGCAAAGCGGGATGGTCTTGCTGCGGCGGTAGTGACCAGGTCGTATCCACTAGCAACGGCTCACCTCTCTGGCTGCTGAAGATGCTGAAGATAGGCGCGGTACAATGGAGTAGGCAGAAGCAAGGTCGGACGTAGCAGAAGGTCGGGGGCAGGCGGCAAGGATCGTAGTCAGGGGCAACGGCAGGAGGTCAGGTACACGGACTAGGAACAGACAAGGAATGCTTTCACTAGGCACAAGTGCAACAAGATCCGGCAAGGGAGTGCAGGGGAAGTGAGGTAATGTAGGGAAGTGCACAGGTGATTACCAATTAAGCTAATTGGGAAGATTGGGCCAGGCACCATCATTGGTGCACTGGCCCTTTAAATCGCAGAGACCCGGCGCGCGCGCGCCCTAGGGAGCGGGGCCGCGCGCGCCGGGACAGGACCGAGGGAGAGCGAGTCAGGTACGGGGACCGGGGTGCGCATCGCGAGCGGGCGCTACCCGCATCGCGAATCGCACCCCGGCTGAAGGCGGGACCGCAGCGCACCCGGTCAGTGGATCGGACCGGGGCGCTGCAACAACGAAGATGAGGCGAGCGCTCCGGGGAGGAACGGGGACCCGGAGCGCTCGGCGTAACAGTACCCCCCCCCTTGGGTCTCCCCCTCTTCTTGGGGCCAAAGAACCTGAGAAAAAAAAACTCAATTTTTCCAAGAAGAGGTCCGATGCAAATTAGGAGGGGTTCTGTGTGGAAACGTACAAGACAGTCCAATCTTTTATTGTAAAAACAATAGATGTAGAGGGGTCTGGCGAGACTGGTCACAGGAACGTAGAACCTGTTGATGAGAGAGGCCAGAAAAAATTTTCCTGCAGATCCGGAATCCAAGAAGAGCATAGTAGAGAAGGAGAAAGTAGAGGCAGATATCCGCACAGGCACAGTAAGACGTGGAGAAGCAGAGTAGACATCAAGGACTGTCTCACCTTTGTGCGGAGTCAGCGTACGTCTTTCCTGGCGGGGAGGACGGATAGGACAATCTCTTAGGAAGTGTTCGGTACTAGCACAGTACAGGCAGAGGTTCTCCATACGGCATCGTGTCCTCTCTTGAGGTGTCAAGCGAGACCGGTCAACTTGCATAGCCTCCGCGGCGGGAAGCACAGGAACAGATTGCAGAGGACCAGAGGAGAGAGGAGCCGGGGAGAAAAAACGCTTCGTGCGAACAAAGTCCATATCCAGGCGAAGCTCCAGACGCCATCCGGAAGAACGCATGTCAATGCGAGTGGCAAGATGAATGAGTTCATGTAGGTCAGCAGGAGTCTCTCGTGCGGCCAGAACATCTTTAATGTTGCTGGATAGGCCTTTTTTAAAGGTCGCGCAGAGAACCTCACTATTCCAGGACAACTCGTAAGCAAGAGCACGGAACTGAATGGCGTACTCGCCAACGGAAGAAACACCCTGGGCCAGGTTCAGCAGGGCAATCTCGGCTGAAGAAGCTCGGGCAGGTTCCTCAAAGACACTTCGAATTTCCGAGAAGAAGGAGTGTACAGAGGCAGTGACGGGGTCATTGCGGTCCCAGAGCGGTGCGGCCCATGACAGGGCTTTTCCAGACAGAAGGCAGAACACGAAAGCCACCTTAGACCTTTCAGTAGGAAACTGGTCCGACATCATCTCCAAGTGCTGGGAACATTGCGAAAGAAAGCCACGGCAATACTTAGAGTCCCCATTAAATTTGTCCGGCAAGGACAGGCGGAGGCTAGGAGTGGCCACTCGCTGCGGAAGGGGTGCAGGAGCTGGCGGAGGAGATGATTGCTGAAGAAGTTGCGAATGTTGGCGCACTTCCGACAGCTGGTGGGTTAGAAGGGCGACCTGTCGGGCGATATCAGAGGCAACTGGTAGGGGATGTTGGTGCAAAATGGTGGACACTTCCGACAGCTGGTGGGTTAGATGGGCGATCTGTCGGGCGATATCAGAGACAACTGGCAGGGGAACCTCAGCGGGATCCATGGCCGGATCTACTGTCACGATGCCGGCTGGCAGGTAGTGGATCCTCTGTGCCAGAGAGGGATGGAGTGGACCGCGCTAGTGGACCGGTTCTAAGCCACTACAGGTTTTCACCAGAGCCCGCCGCAAAGCGGGATGGTCTTGCTGCGGCGGTAGTGACCAGGTCGTATCCACTAGCAACGGCTCACCTCTCTGGCTGCTGAAGATGCTGAAGATAGGCGCGGTACAATGGAGTAGGCAGAAGCAAGGTCGGACGTAGCAGAAGGTCGGGGGCAGGCGGCAAGGATCGTAGTCAGGGGCAACGGCAGGAGGTCAGGTACACGGACTAGGAACAGACAAGGAATGCTTTCACTAGGCACAAGTGCAACAAGATCCGGCAAGGGAGTGCAGGGGAAGTGAGGTAATGTAGGGAAGTGCACAGGTGATTACCAATTAAGCTAATTGGGAAGATTGGGCCAGGCACCATCATTGGTGCACTGGCCCTTTAAATCGCAGAGACCCGGCGCGCGCGCGCCCTAGGGAGCGGGGCCGCGCGCGCCGGGACAGGACCGAGGGAGAGCGAGTCAGGTACGGGGACCGGGGTGCGCATCGCGAGCGGGCGCTACCCGCATCGCGAATCGCACCCCGGCTGAAGGCGGGACCGCAGCGCACCCGGTCAGTGGATCGGACCGGGGCGCTGCAACAACGAAGATGAGGCGAGCGCTCCGGGGAGGAACGGGGACCCGGAGCGCTCGGCGTAACAGTATGTTTGTGTATATATAAGTTATATCTGTGTGATGTATTATCCAGGACATGGGGGTGAGAGGTCATTCAGACTGTAGGTTTGTATATATATAAGTTATATCTGTGTGTGATGTATTATCCAGGACATGGAGGTGAGAGGTCATTCAGACTGTAGGTTTGTGTATATATAAGTTATATCTGTGTGTGATGTATTATTCAGGACATGGAGGTGAGAGGTCATTCAGACTGTAGGTTTGTGTATATAAGTTATATCTGTGTGTGATGTATTATCCAGGACATGGAGGTGAGAGGTCATTCAGACTGTAGGTTTGTGTATATATAAGTTATATCTGTGTGATGTATTATCCAGGACATGGAGGTGAGAGGTCATTCAGACTGTAGGTTTGTGTATATATATAAGTTATATCTGTGTGATGTATTATCCAGGACATGGGGGTGAGAGGTCATTCAGACTGTAGGTTTGTATATATATAAGTTATATCTGTGTGATGTATTATCCAGGACATGGGGGTGAGAGGTCATTCAGACTGTAGGTTTGTGTATATATAAGTTATATCTGTGTGTGATGTATTATCCAGGACATGGAGGGTGAGAGGTCATTCAGACTGTAGGTTTGTGTATATAAGTTATGACTGTGTGTGATGGATTATCCAGGACATGGGTGAGAGGTCATTCGGACAGTGTGTCCTTTTGTGTATTGCATTTTATTGGGGGTCTGGCTGTTTGTTTACATCTCCTTTGAAGTCAAAGGCTTTTTTGAAGTCATGCACTCTGGTTCGATCCTATAATCAAACAGATAAGGGGCCAGGAAGAGAGAAGACTCCCTGGTGGGATCAGAGGGGAGGGGGGAATGGAGTCTCCCTCCCAAGAAAGCAGATATGATATTTAAACAATGCTAGACTCAGGATGTTCAATGCTGGGCAACAAGCTGACAAGACCACCCTAAGAACAGCACTCTCACTGAACGACTGCTATACCATCATGCTGTAAGAACTTCATCTTTTGTTTTCTGAACTTGTCTTGCCAAATTCTTTCATATTTTTGTAACTGTATGTCATTTGTTTCTGTATTTTTATATAGTCTGCACTGTGATACCTTTTATCAGATTAAATATTTAATTAATCAGCTCTGGTCTTTGATCTCTAAATATATGAGCTCACCTTTCTGAAGGAGGCTCTGGTAAAACACATTTATCTAAGGGTTAATTTGGTGACTTGCTGGGACTAGTAGTGGATACCCAGAGGTCTGGCAGCTTGTACCCTTGCACCATCACACTCTCTCTAATGTCTTGGCTGGACCGATAGGGTGGGATCGTGACAATTGGTGGCAGCGTCGGGATATATTTAGAGATTTTTAGTGCTTGCTGGATTTTACCTGTAAGGAAATCTTAGCACTAAAAAAGAAATTGCATACATCTTCTTGTGTGTAAATTCCAAAGACAGAGCTCAGTGCTGGTTTAAAAGACATACAAAAAGAGTGCAAGACAGTTCTGTCCTCCCCATCTCCTGTTTTACCTCCTCTGTCTCATCTCGGAAATATGGAGGCATATCGCAAGCAGTCCAAGCCTGCACTGGAGCTAATGTGCCAAGAAAAGGAGATCCCTACTGCAGGAAAGAACAAGGAACAACTTATTGCTGATCTTATGGAGTATGATGCCCGTGCAGAAGAGCTGAGTGACATGAGACAAAGTCCTACAGCTGGAACTGCCATCCAAGGACTGATATCTCCTGGGGAATACTACATTACTCCCCATCAGGACAGTACTCCACATGAGGCCTTGGACTCTTATATGCGGACTGCCTTACAACACCTTGGGAATGTGGATGCCAATATGAAACTCCAACTGCTTCTCCAGTACCAAACTGCCGGAAGAGAGGCACAAGCGGCAGAAAGAGAGGCCCAGCGAAGGCATGAACTGGAGGTTCTGAGGCTGAGAGGGGATGCTTCATCTGCACGGAGTGATGTGCAGGATCAAGGAGACCACAAACCCCGCTTGGAACATTTCCCCATGTTGGAGAAAGATGGTGATCTGGATGTGTTCCTGAGGGGATTTGAAAAGGTTTGCCGGCAGTTCCATCTACCTAAGGAACAGTGGGGATGATATCTAACCCCACGGCTGCGAGGAAAAGCTCTGGATGTGTTTGCTTCTCTTTCCTCTGAGAGTGACCAGGACTATGAGGCAATAAAATCTGCCCTGCTAAAAAGTTTTAATCTGACTCCAGAGACTTATCGGAAAAGATTTAGGACTTTGCAACAAAGCGCCACAGAAAGCTGCACTGAACATCTAGGTCAGCTAAGGACTGCATTCAGGCTATGGACTGGGGGCCTACAAGTCACTACCTATGAGGCCCTGGAGGACTTGATGGTCCTGGATCAGTTTCTCCAAACATGGAACTTTGAAGCCAGAGAGTGGATTTTGGACCGCAAGCCCAAGACAGCCATGGAAGCAGCAGAATTAGGAGATGACTTTGCCAACAACCGGGCGCCAGCAGCAAAGCGTGGATCTGCACAAGCTGGAGCAAGTACCTGGAGGGGAGCCACACAACCACAAAGCACCACCAGGTCAGCCGGGAAATTCTTGCCATCAGTCCCAAAAGCAACAGGAGCCACATTGGGTCAGGGGGACACCCGCCGATGTTACAGATGAAACAATATTGGGCACCTGAGTGCCACTTGCCCCAACAAAAAGAATTCTCCACCAGTAGCTGGAGGACACACAGCCGTTCTTCTGGTGTCCAGAGCGGTGGAGAAAAGTGCGGATAAACTGCAGAGTCTAACTGTGGGTGACCGGGTGACAGTTTGTTTGCGGGATTCTGGAGCCTCATTTACCTTGGTGCGGCCTGAAGTGGTGGATACAGAGGACATCATCCCTGGAAGAACCATGGCTTTAAAAGGAATTGGAGGTGTGCGGCCTGCTGTGCCCATGGCCCGTGTGTACCTGGATTGGGGTACAGGCAAGGGTTTGTGGGAGGTTGGGGTCTCTGAGGAACATCCCTGTTAATGCTCTGCTGGGGAATGATTTGGGTCGGATGCTCTGTCATTATGCTCCAGAGGACACTACCTGCACACCGGATGGGCTAGGAGAGAGCCCTGTTCATTCTGAGGTACTGTGCGAGACTTTGGCAGACACTGCGAAATGTGGTAACTGGGAGGGAGTGCAGGGGATTGATAAATGTTTACCTGTGACTGAACCAGTATTGTTTTCCAAAAGTGAAATGGGGTGTATTGTAAAATGTGGTGACAATGCATTGCCAATGCCAAAACCTAGTGGAGATGGGTTAGGGGGAGGGATTGGTGGGCCCCTAGTGACATGTGAGGATGAGGGACCAACAGTGAGTGATATGTCCCAATCCTGTGAGCCTAAGGAGGAGGAGGGAAGGACATAACCCTGTGTATGATGCCTGTAACATTGTTATGTCTGGAACTGAGGGAGAGGAAGGTGGAGATGCTAGTTCACCTGGGGGAAATGTGCTCCCTGATACCACAAGATGGGGGGTGGGAAATGAGCATTTCCGGGGAGCTCTGCGCAGTGACCCTTCCCTTGAAGGGCTGAGACAACGTGCTGAGCATACAGATGTTGACACAGAGGGGCATCGGGTATATTGGGAAAATTATATCTTGTACTGGGAGTCCCTTTCCAAAGGCATGCTAGGGGCCCAGGAGGGAGAAAGGCAGTTAGTGGTTCCTAGGCAGTACAGGAAAGAGCTGCTGAGGTTAACCCATGAGACCCCCCTGGCAGGACATTTGGGAGTGGCCTATGCGGTCATAGAGAAGGAATGTCTAGCTGTGGTTTGGGCTTTGCAAAAATTACAGCCGTACCTGTATGCCAGGGATTTTACTGTCATAACTGATCACAACCCTCTACATTGGTTGGACAGAGTGTCCGGTAACAATGGCACCTTGAAACAAATGCTAAAAACATTTGTAGAATCGGAGGGCAGAGACTGGGAAAGTATTTACCCCATCTGTTATTTGCTTACAGAGAGGTACCCCAAGAGTCTACAGGTTTCTCACCCTTTGAGTTATCATATGGTCACAAAGTGCGGGGACCCCTAGATTTAGTTAGGGGAGAATGGGAAGGGGGGCTACCTGCACCTGAGACTTCTGTGGTGGAGTATGTTCTGAATAGACTTGTGCACTAGAAAAATTTTCGTTTAATTTCGTTTCGTTTTTTCGTTTTGGAAAAAAATTTCGGTTTGGCAATATTTTCGGTTTAGATTTTTCGGATACATTCGGTATTCGGGTATTCGTGTTGTTTTTTTCGGATACATTCGGTATTCGGGTACATTCGGTAAATCTTTTTAGTCTTTTTTGGGACTTTAGCGATCCTAATAAATAATGGAGATACCTTTTTTATAAAAATTTCGCGGGTATCATAAAAAAATCATAATAAAAAAGATACAGTGGTGATGAAAAAAATTGTATCTAACGAAATGTATCTTTTTTATTATGAAATGTTTATTCATTTTTAAACAGGGATCAATTTATGTGAGCGGGTAAAGCACAAAAAATGTAGCCGACAATAATGAAAATGTAGTGTGTGCGTGTTTTTCACTTTTTTTTAAAACATTTTTTAGGTAGTACTACTACTCCCAGCATGGAACACACTCTTCCATGATGGGAGTAGTAGTTACCTGTACTAATTGACAGATCGCAGGGCTCCCTTGCGATCCTCTTGTATAATGTACAGATGCGGTGGCTGCTCTTCTATGGTCCCCTGCACTCACGTATATATACACATATTCATATTTCCCGCAGAGCTGTGATTGGCCAGATGGTTCCAGCCAATCACAGCTCTCTGTGAGAAATAGGAATATGTGTATATATACGGCCGTGCAGGGGTCCATAGAAGAGCGGCCGCCGCATTCATACATTATACTGGAGGATCGCAGCGGGTGTCAGGAGTGATACCCACAGTGATCTTCCCTTTACTACAAGTACTACCACTCCCAACATGGAGTACACTCTGCTCCATGCTGGGAGCTGTAATACCTGCATTAATAGACAGATCGCAGCGGGTGTCAGAAGTTACACTCGCTGCCATATGTCTATTAATGCAGGTACTACAGCTCCCAGCATGGAGAAGAGTGTGCTCCATGTTGGGAGTATTAGTACCTGCAGTAAGGGACAGATCCCAGGGATGTCACTCCTCCTGACACCGCTGCGATCGTCCTGATGTGAATGTCGGGATCAGCTGTTCTCAGGGCTACAGAGCCAGGAGAACAGCTGACGCTGAGCCGTAGGTATACATCGTATATCTACTGCCCAGCAAGAACTTACAGTGAGCCTGCAATGTGTATACAGTATACATCGTATATCTACTGCCCAGCAAGAACTTACAGTGAGCTTGCAATGTGTATACAGTATACACATTGCTGGCTCACTTAACCCCTTGCTGAGCTGTGTGCTATGCGCAAGCCCAGCAAGGGAAGAGTTAACTTACACTGCTGGACAGTGTAGGTTAACCCTTTGGGCGGTATACACTATATACAGCTATCTATAGATAGCTGTATACAGTGTATACAGAAGACGAAGTCCAGCTTAGGCTGGGTTCACACTACGTTTTGTCCCATACGGGAGCGCATACGGCAGGGGGGAGCTAAAAGCTCGCGCTCCCGTATGTGACCGTATGCGCTCCCGTATGCCATTCACTTCAATGAGCCGACCGGAGTGAAACGTTCGGTCCGGTCGGCTCATTTTTGCGCCGTATGCGCTTTTACAACCGGACCTAAAACCGTGGTTAACCACGGTTTTAGGTCCGGTTGTAAAAGCGCATACGGCGCAAAAATGAGCCGACCGGACCGAACGTTTCACTCCGGTCGGCTCATTGAAGTGAATGGCATACGGGAGCGCATACGGTCACATACGGGAGCGCGAGGTTTTAGCTCCCTCCTGCCGTATGCGCTCCCGTATGGGACAAAACGTAGTGTGGACCCAGCCTTACTTCCCTCGAGTCCCGGGCCGGGTTCGTGTAGCTCCGCCCCTAGTGGTGACGTCATTAGGGGGCGGAGCTACAGAAGGGAACAAGGCTAGTTTATCTGAAGCTCTGTTCACATTGTACGTTTTGTATAATGTGAACAGACCCTTCTGGCAGTGTCTACCCAGACAGGGAGACTCCAGCTGTTGCTAAACTACAACTCCCAGTATGCCCAGACAGCCAAAGGCTGTCTGGGCATGCTGGGAGTTGTAGTTTTGCACCAATTGGTGGCTCCCTGTTTGGGTAGACATTGCATCATGGGTGCTCTCCCCAGCGGACAGCGCCAAAAATGTCATAACCAATTTTTTGTGTTTTTTTTTCTTCTCGTTTCAGATCCGTGTATGCAGAGGATTACTGCGGATTCGATGGATTACGGCGGATTATTTATTTTCCCTTTAATAAAATGGTTAACGAGGGCTGTGGGGGAGTGTTTTTTTAAATAAAATAATTTTTCCAATGTGTTGTGTTTTTTTATTTTTATTGAATTTTCAGGGTTAGTAGCGGAAGCTGTCTTATTGACGGAATCCATTACTAGGCCAGGGCTTAGTGCTAGCCCCAAAAACAGCTAGCGCTAACCCCCAATTATTACCCCGGTACCCACCGCCACAGGGGTGCCGGGAAGAGCCGGTACCAACAGGCCCGGAGCGTCAAAAATGGCGCTCCTGGACCTAGGCGGTAACAGGCTGGCGTTATTTAGGCTGGGGAGGGCCAGTAACAATGGTCCTCGCCCACCCTGGTAACGTCAGGCTGTTGCTGTTTGGTTGGTATTGTGCTGAGAATGAAAATACGGGGAACCCTATGCGTTTTTTTTTTTAAATTTAAATAAAAAAATTAAAAAAAAAAACGCATAGGGTTCCCCGTATTTTCATTCTCGGCCAGATACCAACCAAACAGCAACAGCCTGACGTTACCAGGGTGGGCGAGGACCATTGTTACTGGCCCTCCCCAGCCTAAATAACGCCAGCCTGTTACCCCCTAGGTCCAGGAGCGCCATTTTGACGCTCCGGGCCTGTTGGTACCGGCTCTTCCCGGCACCCCTGTGGCGGTGGGTACCGGGGTAATAATTGGGGGTTAGCGCTAGCTGTTTTTGGGGCTAGCACTAAGCCCTGGCCTAGTAATGGATTCCGTCAATAAGACAGCGTCCACTACTAACCTTGAAAATTCAATAAAAAAAAAAAAACACAACACATTGGAAAAATTATTTTATTTAAAAAAACACTCCCCCACAGCCCTCGTTAACCATTTTATTAAAGGAAAAAATAAATAATCCGCCGTAATCCATCGAATCCGCAGTAATCCTCTGCAAACACGGATCTGAAACGAGAAGAAAAAAACACAAAAAATTGGTTATGACATTTTTGGCGCTGTCCGCTGGGGAGAACACCCATGATGCAATGTCTACCCAAACAGGGAGCCACCAATTGGTGCAAAACTATAACTCCCAGCATGCCCAGACAGCCTTTGGCTGTCTGGGCATGCTGGGAGTTGTAGTTTAGCAACAGCTGGAGTCTCCCTGTCTGGGTAGACACTGCCAGAAGGGTCTGTTCACATTATACAAAACGTACAATGTGAACAGAGCTTCAGATTAATTAGCCTTGTTCCCTTCTGTAGCTCCGCCCCCTAATGACGTCATCACTAGGGGGCGGAGCTACACGAACCCCGCCCGGGACTCGAGGGAAGTAAGCTGGACTTCGTCTTCTGTATACACTGTATACAGCTATCTAAAGATAGCTGTATATAGTGTATACCGCCCAAAGGGTTAACCTACACTGTCCAGCAGTGTAAGTTAACTCTTCCCTTGCTGGGCTTACGCATAGCACACAGCTCAGCAAGGGGTTAAGTGAGCCAGCAATGTGTATACTGTATACACACTGCAGATCACTGTAAGTTCTTGCTGGGCAGTAGATATATATAGATGTATACTGTATATACACATTGCAGGATCACTGTAAGTTCTTGCTGGGCAGTATATATATACGATGTATACCTACGGCTCAGCGTCAGCTGTTCTCCTGGCTCTGTAGCCCTGAGAACAGCTGATCCCGACATTCACATAAGGACGATCGCAGCGGGTGTCGGGAGGAGTGACATCCGCAGTGATCTGTCCCTTACTGCAGGAACTAATACTCCCAACATGGAGCACACTCTTCTCCATGCTGGGAGCTGTAGTACCTGCATTAATAGACATATGGCAGCGAGTGTAACTTCTGACACCCACTGCGATCTGTCTATTAATGCAGGTACTACAGCTCCCAGCATGGAGCAGAGTGTACTCCATGTTGGGAGTGGTAGTACTTGTAGTAAAGGGAAGATCACTGTGGGTATCACTCCTAACACCCGCTGCGATCCTCCAGTATAATGTATGAAAGCGGCGGCCGCTCTTCTATGGACCCCTGCACGGCCGTATATATACACATATTCCTATTTCTCACAGAGAGCTGTGATTGGCTGGAACCATCTGACCAATCACAGCTCTGCGGGAAATATGAATATGTGTACATATACGTGAGTGCAGGGGACCATAGAAGAGCAGCCGCCGCATCTATACATTATACTGGAGGATCGCAAGGGACCCCTGCAATCTGTCAATTAGTACAGGTAACTACTACTCCCATCATGGAAGAGTGTGTACCATGCTGGGAGTAGTAGTACTACCTAAAAAATGTTTTAAAAAAAAGTGAAAAACACGCACACACTACATTTTCATTATTGTCGGCT
>NW_026609461.1:322549-372183 GCF_029499605.1 Hyla sarda
GACAACGTGATATTAAGCTGGATACCTGACAGATACACTTTGATAGTATTATGCCAGATGTAAAGAAGAGTGGCAAAACCCGATGAATGCAAATAGGAATTAAATGGTGTGTGAGACATCCCCTGGGTCTCTAATGCAAAATATCGTGTAAGCATTCCAGGCTGCGTGTCGGAAGCTCACTGTGAGTTGTAGGCGTGGAAAGACTCGGTGAACAACCCTATGCCTGTATGCACACCTTAAAGTGCCAACAATGTGTATACAAATGACTACCTAATCGCCAACCTAAACCTGTGTGAGGTTATCACTAACCAACAGGTGGATGTGTCTGGCAAAGAAACCATTTATGCAGCAAACGTGAAACTCAACCAACATGTGATTACTATCATCGTCAATCTAAGCCGAGACGAACAAACCCAACCACCCAGAACGTGACGCCAACCTGAAGTCGTGTCAGGTTGTAACTGAACCGACCTGTAAACGTGACAGGCCGAAATAAATGAAAGGTTCGACCAAATCTGTAACTAATAGTATGACCGTCAACTTGAACCAAAACAGGTTGTAACCATGACAGACCTATTAACAATGAATATATAAACTATCCCTGAGGCCTAACCCAACTGCTGAACACAACGTATACAAAGACGTTATTGCCAACCTGAAGTCGTGTCAGGTTGCATCTGGGCTGACCTGTAAACGTGACTGGTCTAGCCGAACTTAAAGCTGAAACAAGTCATAACCATGCTAGACTTGGCGACTTGGCACGTAATAGACCGAACCCCAGCTATTCACGTATGCACAACTCAATATTTACAAAAAGTGGTGACCCACTGGATTATCCGTGCACAAATTCGCCCAATGCCATAAAAACCTGCGCAGTGTCAAAGACATGGGTGTATGGTCTAAACACCATAACATAGCACAGTAAGAAATCATGGAGCATGTGTGCCTAATGAACCTATGAATGTGTACCGAAAATGAACGACCTTGACCCATATGCAGACCATGACAGTAAGAACGAGGGCCCGGCACGACCATCAAGGCCATACGTACCTCATTAACACCACGACCGCATGCACAAACAACCCACGACCGTATATACAGACAAACTATATAGGCATATGTACAAAACATTAAACGCGTGCATCGAACAAACTGAACGTATGGCTAGAATAAACTGTACGAGCGAGCATATGCACTGAACAAACTATATGAGCAGATGCATTGAGCAACTTTTCCACACATAAGCCCAGCACAACTATATAATTGCATAAAGCACTGATGTATGATACAACACATGAATTTATACATACGATATCTGTCCTACTGTACAATAACTAAAAATCACTGATTTGAAGCAAATTTTTCCTTTTTTTTGGGGGGCGAATATGGCAGGAATAATGGGTATACACCACCTATGTGTCGTGATATTGTTGTTCTGAATGTGTGTCAGTAACAACAATTATGCAATGTACCCCCCCCCCCTGCAGACGTGGCAGGCATAATAGGTATACACCACCTATGTGTCGTGATATTGTTCTGAAAACGCATCAATAACAGCAACTACACCATGTATCTCCCTGCAGGCGTGGCAGGTATAAAGGTATAAACCACCTATGGGTCGTAAGGCTGTAACTCTGAATACGTGTCAGAAAACTACTGAGTACCACCCCCTGCTGACATGGTAGGTATGATGCCCCGACCGCAACAGCTGTTTAAATACTAAAGTGAGGAACGCATGAGCCCCAATGCTATGCAACTATATGCACTGCGGACGCTACAATGAAATTACAAAAGTGCACTGTAAACACTATAACGTGTGAGAACTAAATAAACTGACATTAGCATAAAAACCCTGAGTGTATAGACCAAATGAACTATGTGTGCGTATATACAAATGAACTATATGAATGAACGCCCACTGAAAACACTACCATGGCAATAAACACTTATCCACAGTATCAAAGTAACAAGCCGATGTAACGTATAACACAAGCGTAAGAACGGTATACTGTAATTAATACCAGCATGAATAATTGCAAGCATAAGTACAACATGAATCTATGAGCGTATGTACCAGGGCAACTCCACTGTGGGCGAATATGCCATCCGGTTCTGGACTCTGGCGTTGGAGTTGTATTGGAATAATGAAGCTCTCTGTGCTACTTTCAAGAAAGGATTATCTAGCCAAATAAAGGATGTCCCCGCTGGCCAGGAATTGCCTTCAAATCTGAATGAACTGATACAATTGGCCTCCCGGATTGATATCCGTTTCTCTGAGAAACGTGAGGAACAACGTCAAGAAAGAGAATCTGCACGACCTCAGAGCTTTCCTCGCTTGGCACCAGTCTTCCAGCAACCACCGCAACCTTCTACTTTGCCTCCCGCAGTGGAGTCTATGCAGGTGGATCGGTCTCGCCTGACTCCGCAGGAAAGAACTCGCCAACGAAATGAGAATCTGTGTCTCTACTGCACCAGTGCTGATAATATCCTCAAAGATTGTCCTGTACGTCCTCAGCCACAGGGAAATGCTCGCACCTAGGGTTTGTGGGAGAGGCCTCCCTAGGTGTGAATTCCTCCTCTCCACACCTTAATATGACGGTTCAGCTTCATCTTCCTTCTAAGTGAACCTCTCAGCTTTGGCCTTCCTGGACTCTGGCTCCGCTGGTAACTTCATTGATGCCTCTCTAGTGCACAAGTATCTCCTGACAGTTCTACGCCTCCCGAAACTGCTGTTCATCTCCATGGTCAATGGAGAAAAATTGGACTGTACCGTGCTATGCCGCACAGAACCCCTGTTGATGCAGGTCAGAGTTTCACACAGAGAGAACTTTTCCTTCTACGTACTCCCGCACTGTACTTCCCCTCTCTTGCTAGGTCTACCTTGGTTGCAGCTCCATGCCCCACACCTGGATTGGAAAACTGGAGAAGTCCTTCGCTGGGGTCCGCTCTGTAACAATCATTGCATTCACGTACGGGTGACCAAGTTGGAACCATCATCTCGTCCACTGCTCAGTTTGCCTTCCTTTCTCCTAGATTATGCAGATGTCTTCAGTGAAAAGCAAGCTGAAGTGTTACCTCTACATCGCCCCTACGATTGTCCCATTAACCTGCTGCCCGGCACCACACCTCCCAGGGGCAGAATCTACCCCTTATCTGTTCCCGAAACTCAGGCCATGTCTAATTATATCCAGGAAAATTTACGACCTTTCATCAACTACCGTGGCCTGAATAAAATCACTGTAAAGAACCGCTATCCACTTCCTTTGATCACAGACTTGTTTGACCATCTGCGAGGGGTCAAAATCTTTTCCAAGTTGGATCTTCATGGGGCCTATAATTTGATCCGTATACGAAAAGGGGACAAATGGAAGACTGCATTTAATACTCGTGACGGACATTTTGAGTATCTGGTGATGCCATTTGGACTCTGTAATGCTCCGGCGGTCTTCCAGGAGTTTGTCAATGACATTTTTCGTGATCTCCTATACTCCTGTGTTGTTCTCTACTTAGATTCTCATCTACTCGCCCGACCTTCATACTCGTCGTTCTCACCTCCGCCAAGTCATCTCTATGCAAAATTGAAAAGTGTACTTTTGAGAAGACCAGCCTTCCGTTTCTGGGGTATATTGTCACCAGTCAAGGTCTGCAAATGGATCCTAACAAATTATCTGCAGTACTGGATTGGCCTTGACCATCTGGCTTGAAAGCGATTCAGTGCTTCCTCGGCTTTGCCAATTATTATCGGTAATTTATTCTGCATTATTCCACCTTGGTCACCCCCATCGTCTCTCTTACAAAAAAAAACCTGCTAATCCGAAGGTCTGGACTAGAGATGAGCGAACTTACAGTAAATTCGATTCGTCACGAACTTCTCAGCTCGGCAGTTGATGCTTTATCCTGCATAAATGAGTTCAGCTTTCAGGTGCCCCCGTGGGCTGGAAAAGGTGGATACAGTTTATATACTACTTTATATTTGCATCATACAGGAAATATCTTTATATTATTATATTATATACAATATATTATGTTTGCATCATAAAGTTGAGATGTTTTTACTTTTGGAAAACATCAGAAGCTTCAAAGTTCAGCAGCAATTTTCCAATTTTTCACAAAATTTTCAAAATCGTTATTTTTCAGGGACCAGTTCAGGTTTGAAGTGGATTTGAAGGGCCTTCATATTAGAAATACCCCAAAAGTAACCCCATTATAAAAACTGCACCCCTCAAAGTATTCAAAATGACATTCAGTAAGTGTTTCACAGGTGTTTCACAGGAATAGCAGCAGAGTGAAGGAGAAAATTTTAAATCTTCATTTTTTACACTGGCATGTTCTTGTAGACCCAGTTTTTGAGTTTTTACAAGGGGTAAAAGTAGAAAAATCCTGTTCTGTGGGTGGACTAGAGGGCTCAGAAGGGAAGGAGCGACAATGGGATTTTGGAGAGTGAGTTTTTCTGAAATGGTTTTTGGGGGGCATGTCACATTTAGGAAGCCCCTATGGTGCCAGGACAGCAAAAAAAATAAACATATGGCATACCATTATGGAAACTACACCCCTCAAGGAACGTAACAAGGGGTCCAGTGAGCCTTAACACCCCACAGGTGTTTGATAGTGTTGCTCGCGAATATTCGCAATTCGAATATTATTCGCGAATATCGCATATTCGCGAATTCGCGAATTTCGCGAATATAGCGCTATATATTCGTAATTACGAATATTTTTTTTTTTTTTTTTTTGTTTTTTTCTTCACAGTACACATCACAGTGATCACCCCTCTCTGCTTCCAGCTTGTGTGGTGTAAAGAAGACTGTAATACTACTGTGTGAGACTGGCGTGCTAATTTTCGCATATGCGAATTTCCACTTATGCTAATTTTAGCATGCGCGTATTTTCGCATACGCGAAAATAAAACGGGAATATAACAAATATGCGAATATTCGCGAATATATGACGAATATTCGTCCATATATTCGCGAATATTCGCGAATTCGAATATGGCCTATGCCGCTCAACACTAGTGTTTGACAACTTTTTGTTAAAGTTGGATCTGTAAATGAAAACAAATTTTTTTTCACTAAAATGCTGGTTTTCCCCCAAATTTTTCTTTTTTACAAGGGGTAATAGGAGAAAATGACCCCCAAAATTTGTAACCCCATTTCTTCTGAATATGGAAATACCCCATGTTTGGACATCAAGTGCTCTGCTGGCGAACTACAATGCTCAGAAGAGAAGGAGCGCCATTGAGCTTTTAGAGAGAGAATTTGTTTGGAATGGAAGTCAGGGGCCATGTGCATTTACAAAGCCCCCCGTGGTGCCAGAACAGTGGACCCCCCCCCCTACATATGACCCTATTTTGGAAACTACACTCCTCACAGAATTTAATAAGGGGTGCAGCGAGTATTTACACCCCACTGGCGTTTGAAAGATCTTTGGAACAGTGGGCTGTGCAAACGAAAAATTTAATTTTTCATTTTCACGGACCACTGTTCCAAAAATCTGTCAGACACCTGTGGGGCGTAAATGCTTACTGCACCCCTTATTATATTCCATCAGGGGGTGTAGTTTCTAAAATGGGGTCACATGTGGGGGGGTCCATTGTTCTGGCACTATGGGGGCTTTGTAAACACACGTGGCCTTCAATTCCGGACAAATTTTCTCTCCAAAAGCCCAATGGCGCTCCTTCTCTTCTGAGCATTGTAGTAGAGCACTTTACATTCACATATGGGGTATTTATATACTCAGAAGAAATGGGGGTACAAATTTTGGGGGCTTTTTTTTCCTTGTGAAAATGAAAAATTTAGGGTAACACCAGCATTTTAGTGAATTTTTTTTTTCCATTCAACTTTAATGTAAATTCGTCAAACACCAGTGGGGTGTTAAGGCTCACTATACCCCTTGTTACATTCCGTGAGGGGTGTAGTTTTCAAAATGGAGTCACGTGTGGGTATTTATTTTTTTGCGTTTATGTCAGAACCGCTGTAAAATCAGTCACCCCTGTGCAAATCACCAATTTAGGCCTCAAATGTACATAGTGCGCTCTCACTCCTGTGCCTTGTTATGTGCCCGCAGAGCATTTTACTAAGGAGAAATTGCATTACAAATTTTGGGGGTCTTTTTTTCCTTTTACATCTTGTGAAAATAAAAAGTATGGGGCAACACCAGCATGTTAGTGTAAATTTTTTTTTATTTTTACACTAACAGGCTGGTGTAGACCCCAACTTTTCCTTTTCATAAGGAGAAAAAGCCCCCAAAATTTGTAGTGTAATTTCTCCCGAGTACGGCGATACCCCATATGTGGCCCTAAACTGTTTCCTTGAAATACGACAGGGCTCCGAAGTGAGAGAGCGCCATGCACATTTGAGGACTAAATTAGGGATTGCATAGGGGTGGACATAGGGGTATTCTACGCCAGTGATTCCCAAACAGGGTGCCTCCAGCTGTTGCTTAACTCCCAGCATGCCTGGATAGTCAGTGGCTGTCCAGAAATGCTGGGAGTTGTTGTTTTGCAACAGCTGGAGGCACTGGAAACACTGCTGTACAATACGTTTTTCATTTTTATTGGGGGGGGGGGGGCAGTGTAAGGGGTGTATATGTAGTGTTTTGCCCTTTATTATGTGTTAGTGTAGTGTAGTGTTTTTAGGGTACATTCGCACTGGCGGAGGTTTACAGTGAGCTTAACGCTACGAGTTTGCGCTGTGGCGAAAAATTCGCCGCAGCTCATACTTGAAGCAGGAAACTTACTGTAAACCTACCCGTGTGAATTTACCCTGTACGTTCACATTGGGGGGGGGGGGGGGGGGGGCAAACCTCCAGCTGTTTTAAAACTACAACTCTCAGCATGCACTGACAGACCGTGCATGCTGGGAGTTGTACTTTTGCAACAGCTGGAGGCACACTGGTTGGAAAACCTTCAGTTAGGTTCTGTTACCTAACTCAGTATTTTCCAACCAGTGTGCCTCCAGCTGTTGCAAAACTACAACTCCCAGCATGTACTGATCGCCGAAGTGCATGCTGGGAGATGTAGTTATGCAACAGCTGGAGGTACGCAACTACAACTCCCAGCATGCCGAGACAGCTGTTTGGGCATGCTGGGATTTGCAGTTTTGCAACATCTGGAAGGCTACAGTTTAGAGACCACTGCGCAGTGATCTCCAAACTGTGGACCTCCAGATGTTGCAAAACTACAAATCCCAGCATGCCCAGGCAGCAAACTGCTATGTGGGCATGCTGGGAGTTGTAGTTTTGCAAGATCTAGAGGGCCACAATTCCCTTCAGCTGTTGCAAAACTACAAATCCCAGCATGACAGCTTGTCTGGGCATGCTGGGAGTTGTATTTTTGCAACATCTGGACGGTAACAGTGTAGAGACCACTGTATAGTGGTCTGAAACTGTAGCTCTCTAGATGTTGTTAGGCAACTTACCGGCTTCTGTCGGATCCAGCGAGCCAGCCGCATGACATGCTGCCTGCCGATCTCCGACAACGATGGTCGCCCGCAGCCTCGCCCACAGGGTAAGTGGACTTCGTCGCCGGTCCCCTTTGGTCTCCCCTTTCTGCCCCGCCTATTGTGGGTGGGCAGAACGGGGAATACGAAAGTTAACCCCCCCCCCCCCCGCCCCGATCTGCTATTGGACGTCGCTTCTAGACGCCCAATAGCAGGGATAGAAGGGGGTGGCACCCCTGCCACCTCACTTCTATTCCTTCAGGGGGATCATCGGTGTCTTGGACAACCGCTATCCCCCCTATTTTCCGGGTCACCATAGACCCATATGACCCGGAATAGGCGCAAATCGCAAGTGTGAATTTACTTGCGATTTGCGCCGATCGCCGACATGGGGGGGGTCTGATGACCCCCTGGGCATTTGCGCGGGGTGCCTGCTGATCGATATCAGCAGTCACCCGGTCTGGTCCCCGCCCAGCGTGCGGTGGGGACCGAAATTCCCACGGGCGTATGCATACGCCCTTCGTCCTTAAGTACCAGGACGCAAGGGCGTATGCATACGCCCTTCGTCCCCAACAGGTTAAACAGTTAAAATCTGCCTTTGCTTCTGCTCCTGTGTTGTTGAGACCAGATCAAGGCAAGCCATTTATTTTGGAAGTGGACGCTTCTTCTGTCGGTGCTATTTTGACACAAAAATCATCCAAAGGAAAAACTGTAACCTGCGGCTTCTTCTCTAAAACCTTCTCACCTGCGGAGAGAAACTAAACTATTGGAGATCATGAGCTCTTGGCTATTAAGTTGGCCTTGGAAGAATGGCGTCATCTCTTGGAGGGCTCTGTACATCCACTTACCATTTATACTCACCACAAGAACTTGCTATATCTACAGACTGCCCATCGTCTCAACGCTCGACAGGCCCGTTGTTCACTGTTTTTCTCCAGATTTGACTTTTTTATTAATTTCCGGCCAGCAGAGAAGAATCGTCATTCTGATGCACTATCTAGATGCTCTGAGGTACAAGACCAAGAATCGCACCCTCAGCATATTGTACCTCCTGATCGTGTCATTACTGCAGCTCCAGCAACTTTTCAGCACCTGCCACCTGGGAAGACCTAAATCACTCCCCGCCTAAGACTCTGAATCTTGAAATAAGGTCATTCCTCTCTTTTGGCCGGCCATGCCGGTATACGTAAGTCCTTGCAACTCATCTCCTGACACTATTGGTGGCCAACTCTGAGACAACGTTGTCCGTTCTTGTTCGGTCTGTGCCCGCTCTCGTGCCAAGCCTGCTGGTCTGCTACAACCTTTGCCAGTTCCCGAGTTGCCCTGGACCAACATGGCAATGGACTTTATCACCGACCTTCCATCTTCCAGCGGCAACACAGTCATCTGGGTTGTGGTTGACCAGTTTTCTAAAATGGCCCATTTTGTGCCCTTGCCAGGTTTGCCATCTGCACCACAGCTTGCCAAGCTATTCTTCGCTCACATCTTCCGTCTCCATGGATTACCAACCCATATTGTCTCCGATCAGGGGATCCAATTCATCTCCAAGTTCTGGAGGGCCCTCTGTTCCCGTCTCCAAGTAAAATTGGACTTCTCGGCTTACCACCCTCAATCCAATGGTCAAGTCGAAAGGGTGAATCAGGTCCTGGGGGACTATCTTCGCCATTTTGTCTCCGCCCGTCAAGACGACTGGACCGATTTACTACCATGGGCTGAATTTTCTTAGAACCATAGGAATTCTGAATCCACTGGAATTTCCCCCTTCTTTGTGGTCTTCGGCCTTCATCCTCGTCCACCTCTTCCCTTGTCTTCCTCTTCCTCCGGAGTACCTATGGCTGACGAACTGGTTTGGAATTTCAACTCCATCTGGCAGAAGACTCGTCACTCCCTTCTTCTTGCTACGACCCGTATGAAGTTGCAAGCGGACAGAAAAAGACGTCCTCCTCCTGAGTTCTCTCCTGGGGACAAGGTGTGGTTGTCCTCGAAGTACATCCATTTTAAGGTACCCTCTTATAAACTAGGTCCGCGTTTTCTGGGTCCCTATAAAGTCAAAAAACTACTTAATCCCGTGACTTATTCCCTCCATCTGCCCGCCTCTCTCCGGATCCCGAATTCCTTCCATGTCTCCCTATTGAAACCTGTCATTCACAACCGTTTTTCTCAAAAAGACATCACACCTTCCTCCATCTCTGGTACCTCTGATGTTTTTGCTGTAAAGGAAAGTCTTGTCTCCAAGCTGGTCAGAGGGAAATGCTACTTCCTTGTGGATTGGGAAGGATTCGGTCCTGAGGAAAGGTCTTGGGAGCATCAGGACAATATTCTGGACCAAGATCTTCTTAAAAGGTTTCTGAGCCCTAAGAAGAGGGGGAGACCAAAAGGGGGGGGGGGAGGGGGGGTACTGTCACGCGCTGTGCTCTGGCCGTGAGCGCAGTGTACCGGGGTCCCCGTCTGTCGGCGGGGCTGGGATTCGCATGGCGGGACACGCCCGCATGCGGTGAGGACACTGTAGGGCCGTATTGTCTCTTGGTGAGGACAGTGTAGGGCTGTATTGTCTCTTGGTGAGGACAGTGTAGGACTGTATTGTCTCTTGGTGAGGACAGTGTAGGACTGAATTGTCTCTTGGTGAGGACAGTGTAGGACTGAATTGTCTCTTGGTGAGGACAGTGTAGGACTGTATTGTCTCTTGGTGAGGACAGTGTAGGACTGTATTGTCTCTTGGTGAGGACAGTGTAGGACTGAATTGTCTCTTGGTGAGGACAGTGTAGGACTGTATTGTCTCTTGGTGAGGACAGTGTAGGACTGTATTGTCTCTTGGTGAGGACAGTGTAGGACTGTATTGTCTCTTGGTGAGGACAGTGTAGGGCCGTATTGTCTCTTGGTGAGGACAGTGTAGGACTGTATTGTCTCTTGGTGAGGATAGTGTAGGACTGTATTGTCTTTTGGTGAGGACAGTGTAGGGCTGTATTGTCTCTTGGTGAGGATAGTGTAGGACTGTATTGTCTCTTGGTGAGGATAGTGTAGGGCTGTATTGTCTTTTGGTGAGGATAGTGTAGGACTGTATTGTCTCTTGGTGAGGACAGTATAGGACCGTATTGTCTCTTGGTGAGGACAGTGTAGGACTGAATTGTCTCTTGGTGAGGACAGTGTAGGACTGTATTGTCTCTTGGTGAGGACAGTGTAGGACTGAATTGTCTCTTGGTGAGGACAGTGTAGGACTGTATTGTCTCTTGGTGAGGACAGTGTAGGACTGTATTGTCTCTTGGTGAGGACAGTGTAGGACTGTATTGTCTCTTGGTGAGGACAGTGTAGGACTGTATTGTCTCTTGGTGAGGACAGTGTAGGACTGTATTGTCTCTTGGTGAGGACAGTATAGGACCGTATTGTCTCTTGGTGAGGACAGTGTGGGACTGTATTGTCTTTTGGTGAGGACAGTGTAGGACTGTATTGTCTCTTGGTGAGGACAGTATAGGACCGTATTGTCTCTTGGTGAGGACAGTATAGGACCGTATTGTCTCTTGGTGAGGATAGTGTAGGACTGTATTGTCTCTTGGTGAGGACAGTGTAGGACCGTATTGTCTCTTGGGGAGGATAGTGTAGGTGTTACGCCGAGCGCTCCGGGTCCCTGCTCCTCCCCGGAGCGCTCACGGCGTCTCTCTCCCTGCAGCGCCCCGGTCGGTCCCGCTGACCGGGAGCGCTGCACTGATATGGCCGTCGGGGACGCGCCCGCTCGCGAATCGCATCCCAAGTCACTTACCCGTCCCGGTCCCCTGCTGTCATGTGCTGGCGCGCGCGGCTCCGCTCTCTAGGGCGCGCGCGCGCCGGCTCTCTGAGACTTAAAGGGCCAGTGCACCAATGATTGGTGCCTGGCCCAATTAGCTTAATTGGCTTCCACCTGCTCCCTGGCTATATCTGATCTCCTCCCATGCACTCCCTTGCCGGATCTTGTTGCCTTGTGCCAGTGAAAGCGTTTAGTGTTGTCCAAGCCTGTGTTACCTGATCTCCTGCTATCCATCTTGACTACGAACCTTGCCGCCTGCCCCGACCTTCTGCTACGTCTGACCTTGCCTCTGCCTAGTCCTTCTGTCCCACGCCTTCTCAGCAGTCAGCGAGGTTGAGCCGTTGCTAGTGGATACGACCTGGTTGCTACTGCCGCAGCAAGACCATCCCGCTTTGCGGCGGGCTCTGGTGAACACCAGTAGCCTCTTAGAACCGGTCCACCAGCACGGTCCACGCCAATCCCTCGCTGACACAGTGGATCCACAACCTGTAAGCCGAATCGTGACAGTAGATCCGGCCATGGATCCCGCTGAGGTGCCGCTGCCAAGTCTCGCTGACCTATCCAAGGTGGTCGCTCAGCAATCGCAGCAGATTGCCCAACAAGGACAGCAGCTGTCGCAGTTGACCGCCATGTTACAGCAACTTCTGCCTCTGCTACAGCAGCAACCATCTCCTCCGCCAGCTCCTGCACCTCCTCCGCAGCGAGTGGCCACTCCTAGCCTCCGCTTGTCCCTGCTGGACAAATTTGATGGGGACTCTAGACTCTGCCGTGGATTTTTGTCTCAATGTTCCCTGCATATGGAGATGTTGTCGGACTTGTTTCCTACAGAACGGTCTAAGGTGGCGTTCGTAGTGAGCCTTCTTTCAGGAAAGGCCTTGTCTTGGGCCACACCGCTCTGGGACCGCAATGATCCTGCCACAGCCACAGTCCAGTCCTTTTTCGCTGAAGTCCGTAGTGTCTTCGAGGAACCAGCCCGAGCTTCTTCTGCCGAGACTGCCCTGCTGAACCTGGTCCAGGGTAATTCTTCAGTGGGCGAGTACGCCATCCAATTTCGTACTCTTGCTTCCGAATTATCATGGAATAACGAGGCTCTCTGCGCGACCTTTAAAAAAGGCCTATCCAGTCGCATCAAGGATGTGCTGGCCGCACGAGAGATTCCTGCCAACCTGCAAGAACTTATCCATTTGGCCACCCGCATTGACATGCGTTTTTCTGAGAGACACCAGGAGCTCCGCCAGGAAAAAGACTTAGATCTCTGGGCACCTCTCTCACAGTATCCTCTGCAATCTACCCCTGTGCCTCCCGCCGAGGAGGCCATGCAAGTGGATCGGTCTCGCCTGACCCAGGAAGAGAGGAATCGCCGTAGGGAAGAAAATCTTTGTCTGTACTGTGCCAGTACCGAGCATTTCTTGGTGGATTGCCCTATTCGTCCTCCACGTCTGGGAAACGCACGCACGCACCCAGCTCACGTGGGTGTGGCGTCTCTTGGTACAAAGTCTGCTTCTCCACGTCTCACTGTGCCCGTGCGGATTTCTCTTTCTGCCAACTCCTCCCTCTCAGCCGTGGCCTGCTTGGACTCTGGTGCCTCTGGGAATTTCATTTTGGATTCTTTGGTGAATAAATTGTGCATCCCGGTGACCCGTCTCGTCAAGCCGCTCTACATTTCCGCGGTCAACGGAGTTAGATTGGATTGCACCGTGCGTTACCGCACAAAACCCCTCTTAATGTGCATTGGACCCCACCACGAAAGGATTGAATTTTTCGTCCTCCCCAACTGCACCTCTGAGGTCCTCCTCGGTCTGCCATGGCTCCAGCTTCATTCTCCCACCCTTGACTGGACCACCGGGGAGATCAAGAACTGGGACTCTGCTTGCCACAAGAAATGCCTCTCCCCCCCTCCCAGTCCCGTCAGGCAAGCCTCAGTGCCTCCTCATGGCCCCCCGTCCTTGTGTCACCCTGCCCCGTGCCAAGCTTCACCCTCTGCCCTCCCTCCCCATTCCCACTCCTGCTGTACTGCCTGCCGTTGAGGAAACCCTCCATTCTTTCCCGGTGTCCTCGTCCCAGGTAAAGCAGTTGTCGGACAAAAAAAGGGGGAGACCTAAGGGGGGGGGGGTACTGTTACGCCGAGCGCTCCGGGTCCCTGCTCCTCCCCGGAGCGCTCACGGCGTCTCTCTCCCTGCAGCGCCCCGGTCGGTCCCACTGACCGGGAGCGCTGCACTGATATGGCCGTCGGGGATGCGATTCGCACAGCGGGACGCACCCGCTCGCGAATCGCATCCCAAGTCACTTACCCGTCCCGGTCCCCTGCTGTCATGTGCTGGCACGCACCGGCTCTCTGAGACTTAAAGGGCCAGTGCACCAATGATTGCTGCCTGGCCCAATTAGCTTAATTGGCTTCCACCTGCTCCCTGGCTATATCACATCACTTCCCCTGCACTTCCTTGCCGGATCTTGTTGCCTTGTGCCAGTGAAAGCGTTTAGTGTGTCCAAAGCCTGTGTTACCTGAACTTCTGCTATCCATCTTGACTACGAACCTTGCCGCCTGCCCCCGACCTTCTGCTACGTCTGACCTTGCCTCTGCCTAGTCCTTCTGTCCCACGCCTTCTCAGCAGTCAGAGAGGTTGAGCCGTTGCTGGTGGATACGACCTGGTTGCTACCGCCGCAGCAAGACCATCCCGCTTTGCGGCAGGCTCTGGTGAACACCAGTAGCCTCTTAGAACCGGTCCACCGACACGGTCCACGCCAATCCCTCGCTGACACAGCGGATCCACAACCTGTAAGCCGAATCGTGACAGTAGGACTGTATTGTCTCTTGGTGAGGACAGTGTAGGACTGTATTGTCTCTTGGTGAGGACAGTGTAGGACTGTATTGTCTCTTGGTGAGGACAGTGTAGGGCCATATTGTCTCTTGGTGAGGACAGTGTAGGGCCGTATTGTCTTTTGGTGAGGATAGTGTAGGACTGTATTGTCTCTTGGTGAGGACAGTGTAGGGCCGTATTGTCTCTTGGTGAGGACAGTGTAGGACTGTATTGTCTCTTGGTGAGGACAGTGTAGGACTGTATTGTCTCTTGGTGAGGACAGTGTAGGACTGTATTGTCTCTTGGTGAGGACAGTGTAGGACTGTATTGTCTCTTGGTGAGGACAGTGTAGGACTGTATTGTCTCTTGGTGAGGACAGTGTAGGACTGTATTGTCTCTTGGTGAGGACACTGTAGGGCCGTATTGTCTTTTGGTGAGGATAGTGTAGGACTGTATTGTCTCTTGGTGAGGACAGTGTAGGACTGTATTGTCTCTTGGTGAGGACAGTGTAGGACTGTATTGTCTCTTGGTGAGAATAGTGTAGGACTGTATTGTCTCTTGGTGAGGATAGTGTAGGACTGTATTGTCTCTTGGTGAGGACAGTGTAGGACTGTATTGTCTCTTGGGGAGAATAGTGTAGGACTGTATTGTCTCTTGGTGAGGATAGTGTAGGACTGTATTGTCTCTTGGTGAGGACAGTGTAGGGCCGTATTGTCTTTTGGTGAGGATAGTGTAGAACTGTATTGTCTCTTGGTGAGGACAGTGTAGGGCCGTATTGTCTTTTGGTGAGGATAGTGTAGAACTGTATTGTCTCTTGGTGAGGACAGTATAGGACCGTATTGTCTCTTGGTGAGGACAGTGTGGGACTGTATTGTCTTTTGGTGAGGATAGTGTAGGACTGTATTGTCTCTTGGTGAGGACAGTGTAGGACCGTATTGTCTCTTGGTGAGGACAGTGTGGGACTGTATTGTCTTTTGGTGAGGATAGTGTAGGACTGTATTGTCTCTTGGTGAGGACAGTATAGGACCGTATTGTCTCTTGGTGGGGTCAGTGTAGGACCATATTGTCTTTTGGTGAGGACAGTGTAGGGCCGTATTGTCTCTTGGTGAGGACAGTGTAGGGCCGTATTGTCTCTTGGTGAGGACAGTGTAGGACTGTATTGTCTCTTGGTGAGGACAGTGTAGGGCCGTATTGTCTCTTGGTGAGGACAGTGTAGGACTGTATTGTCTCTTGGTGAGGACAGTGTAGGACTGTATTGTCTCAGTCCTTGGGGTTGCTGGGTAATTCCCTTCTATGATATTGAGTGTAATGAATAATGACCCCCCCCCACCCCCACCCATACAGGAGATTATTGTCACCGGGGTCATCAATGGGTTAATTGTGAACTGTGATGATGAGGGATCGGGGCGGATGTGATGGTTGTACCAGTGCCAGGGTGTCCTGCAGTAATCCCCATTATAGGAGGATAATCCATGGGCACCGCGCCCAGTCCCAGAGCGACCACAACGAGCCCAGACAGGGACTGTTTATTCTGTCCTAAAACCAAGGTCTGCACCGTCCTAATAACATTATATACAGTATAAGAACCATTATATGTCCTACATAACGTGCACATATCCTGAGGACTATAGAGGGACCGTCTACAGTGATGACTGAGGATGATCCATAGATGATATATAAGAGCATAACCAGGGAATCCTGAGGACTATAGAGGGACCGTCTACAGTGATGACTGAGGATGATCCATAGATGATATATAAGAGCATAACCAGGGAATCCTGAGGACTATAGAGGGACCGTCTACAGTGATGACTGAGGATGATCCATAGATGATATATAAGAGCATAACCAGGGAATCCTGAGGACTATAGAGGGACCGTCTACAGTGATGACTGAGGATGATCCATAGATAATATATAAGAGCATAAGCAGGGAATCCTGAGGACTATAGAGGGACCGTCTACAGTGATGACTGAGGATGATCCATAGATGATATATAAGAGCATAACCAGGGAATCCTGAGGACTATAGAGGGACCGTCTACAGTGATGACTGAGGATGATCCATAGATGATATATAAGAGCATAAGCAGGGAATCCTGAGGACTATAGAGGGACCGTCTACAGTGATGACTGAGGATGATCCATAGATGATATATAAGAGCATAAGCAGGGAATCCTGAGGACTATAGAGGGACCGTCTACAGTGATGACTGAGGATGATCCATAGATGATATATAAGAGCATAACCAGGGAATCCTGAGGACTATAGAGGGACCGTCTACAGTGATGACTGAGGATGATCCATAGATGACATATAAGAGCATAACCAGGGAATCCTGAGGACTGCAGAGGGACCGTCTACAGTGATGACTGAGGATGATCCATAAGAGTATAAGCAAGGAATCCTGAGGACTATAGAGGGACCGTCTACAGTGATGACTGAGGAATGGATGATCCATAGATGATATATAAGAACATAACCAGGGAATCCTGAGGACTATGGAAGGACCGTCTACAGTGATGACTGAGGATGATCCATAGATGATATATAAGAGCATAACCAGGGAATCCTGAGGACTATAGAGGGACCGTCTACAATGATGACTGAGGATGATCCATAGATGATATATAAGAGCATAACCAGGGAATCCTGAGGACTATAGAGGGACCGTCTACAGTGATGACCGAGGATATTCCATAGATGATATATAAGAACATACCAGCGAATACTGAGGATTATAGAGGTACCGTCTACAATGATGACTGAGGAAGATCCATAAGAGTATAAGCAAGGAATCCTGAGGAGTATAGCAGGACCGTCTACAGTGATGACTGAGGATGATCCATAGATAATATATAAGAGCATAACCAGGGAGTCCTGAGGACTATAGAGGGACCGTCTACAGTGATGACTGAGGATGATCCATAGATGATATATAAGAACATAACCAGGGAGTCCTGAGGACTATAGAGGGACCGTCTACAGTGATGACTGAGGATGATCCATAGATGATATATAAGAACATAACCAGGGAGTCCTGAGGACTATAGAGGGACCGTCTACAGTGATGACTGAGGATAATCCATAGATGATATACAAGAACATACCAGCGAATCCTGAGGACTATAGAGGGACCGTCTACAATGATGACTGAGGATGATCCATAAGAGTATAAGCAAGGAATCCTGAGGAGTATAGCAGGACCGTCTACAGTGATGACTGAGGATGATCCATAGATGATATATAAGAACATAACCAGGGAGTCCTGAGGACTATAGAGGGACCGTCTACAGTGATGACTGAGGATGATCCATAGATGATATATAAGAACATAACCAGGGAGTCCTGAGGACTATAGAGGGACCGTCTACAGTGATGACTGAGGATAATCCATAGATGATATACAAGAACATACCAGCGAATCCTGAGGACTATAGAGGGACCGTCTACAATGATGACTGAGGATGATCCATAAGAGTATAAGCAAGGAATCCTGAGGAGTATAGCAGGACCGTCTACAGTGATGACTGAGGATGATCCATAGATGATATATAAGAACATAACCAGGGAGTCCTGAGGACTATAGAGGGACCATCTACAGTGATGACTGAGGATGATCCATAAGAGTATAAGCAAGGAATCCTGAGGACTATAGCAGGACCGTCTACAGTGATGACTGAGGATGATCCATAAGAGTATAAGCAAGGAATCCTGAGGACTATAGAGGGACCGTCTACAGTGATTACTGAGTATGATCCATAGATGATATATAAGAGCATAACCAGGGAATCCTGAGGACTATGGAAGGACCGTCTAAAATGGTATATATACATATATGTATAGATGAGATCAGATTCGGGCCCCTCTCTCTCGTCTCCATGTTGGGCCCCTCTCTCTCTCTCGTCTCCATGTTGGACCCCTCTCTCTCTCGTCTCCATGTTGGGCCCCTCTCTCTCTCTCGTCTACATGTTGGGCCCCTCTCTCTCTCGTCTCCATTTTGGGCCCCTCTCTCTCTCTCTCTCGTCTCCATGTTGGGCCCCTCTCTCTCTCTCGTCTCCATTTTGGGCCCCTCTGTCTCTCTCGTCTCCATGTTGGGCCCCTCTCTCGTCTCCATGTTGTGCCCCTCTCTCTCTCGTCTCCATGTTGGGCCCCTCTCTCTCTCTCGTCTCCATGTTGGGCCCCTTTGTCTCTCTCGTCTCCATGTTGGGCCCCTCTGTCTCTCACGTCTCCATGTTGGGCCCCTCTGTCTCTCTCGTCTTCATGTTGGGCCCCTCTCTCGCTCTCGTCTCCATGTTGGGCCCCTCTCTTTCTCGTCTCCATGTTGGGCCCCTCTCTCTCTCTCGTCTCCATGTTGGGCCCCTCTGTCTCTCTCGTCTCCATGTTGGGCCCCTCTCTCTCTCTCGTCTCCATGTTGGGCCCCCCTCTCTCTCTCGTCTCCATGTTGGGCCAATCTGTCTCTCGTCTCCATGTTGGGCCCCTCTCTCTCTCGTCTCCATGTTGGGCCCCTCTCTCTCTCGTCTCCATGTTGGGCCCCTCTGTCTCTCTCGTCTCCATGTTGGGCCCCTCTGTCTCTCTCGTCTCCATGTTGGGCCCCTCTGTCTCTCTCGTCTCCATGTTGGGCCCCTCTCGTCTTCATGTTGGGCCCCTCTCTCTCTCTCGTCTCCATGTTGGGCCCCTCTCTCTCTCTCTCGTCTCCATGTTGGACCCCTCACTCTCTCTCTCGTCTCCATGTTGGACCCCTCTCTCTCTCGTCTCCATGTTGGGCCCCTCTCTCTCTCTCGTCTCCATGTTGGGCCCCTCTCTCTCTCTCGTCTCCATGTTGGGCCCCTCTCTCTCTCGTCTCCATGTTGGGCCCCTCTCTCTCTCTCGTCTCCATGTTGGGCCCCTCTCTCTCTCTCATCTCCATGTTGGGCCCCTCTCTCTCTCTCGTCTCCATGTTGGGCCCCTCTCTCTCTCTCGTCTCCATGTTGGGCCCCTCTCTCTCTCATCTCCATGTTGTGCCTCCCTCTCTCGTCTCCATGCTGGGCTCCTCTCTCTCTCTCGTCTCAATGTTGGGCCCCTCTCTCTCTCTCGTCTCCATGTTGGGCCCCTCTCTCTCTCTCGTCTCCATGTTGGGCCACTCTCTCTCTCTCGTCTCCATGTTGGGCCACTCTCTCTATCGTCTCCATTTTGGGCCCCTCTCTCTCTCGTCTCCATTTTGGGCCCCTCTGTCTCTCTCGTCTCCATGTTGGGCCCCTCTCGCTCTCTCGTCTCCATGTTGGGCCCCTCTCTCTATCATCTCCATTTTGGGCCCCTCTCTCTCTCGTCTCCATGTTGGGCCCCTCTCTCTCTCTCGTCTCCATGTTGGGCCCCCCTCTCTCTCTCGTCAACATGTTGGGCCCCCCTGTCTCTCTCGTCTCCATGTTGGGCCCCTCTGTCTCTCTCGTCTCCATGTTGGGCCCCTCTGTCTCTCTCGTCTCCATGTTGGGCCCCTCTGTCTCTCACGTTTCCATGTTGGGCCCCTCTGTCTCTCTCGTCTCCATTTTGGGCCCCTCTCTTTCTCGTCTCCATGTTGGGCCCCTCTCTTTCTCGTCTCCATGTTGGGCCCCTCTCTCTCTCTCGTCTCCATGTTGGGCCCCTCTGTCTCTCTCGTCTCCATGTTGGGCCCCCCTCTCTCTCTCGTCTCCATGTTGGGCCCCTCTGTCTCTCTCGTCTCCATGTTGGGCCCCTCTCTCGTCTCCATGTTGGGCCCCCTCTCTCTCGTCTCCATGTTGGGCCCCTCTGTCTCTCTCGTCTCCATGTTGGGCCCCTCTGTCTCTCGTCTCCATGTTGGGCACCCCTCTCTCTCGTCTCCATGTTGGGCCCCTCTGTCTCTCTCGTCTCCATGTTGGGCCCCTCTGTCTCTCTCGTCTCCATGTTGGGCCCCTCTGTCTCTCTTGTCTCCATGTTGGGCCCCTCTCTCTCGTCTCCATGTTGGGCCCCTCTCTCTCTCTCTCGTCTTCATGTTGGGCCTCTCTCTCTCTCGTCTCCATGTTGGGACGCTCTCTCTCGTCTCCATTTTGGGCCCCTCTCTCTCTCTTGTCTCCATGTTGAGCCCCTCTCTCTCTCTCGTCTCCATGTTGGGCCCCTCTCTCTCTCTCATCACCATGTTGGGTCCCTCTCTCTCGTCTCCATGTTGGGCCCCTCTGTCTCTCGTCTCCATGTTGGGCCCCTCTCTCTCTCTCGTCTCCATGTTGGGCCCCTCTCTCTCTCTCGTCTCCATGTTGGGCCCCTCTCTCTCTCTTGTCTCCATGTTGGGCCCCTCTCTCACTTGTCTCCATGTTGGGCCCCTCTCTCTCTCGTCTCCATGTTGGGCCCCTCTCTCTCTCTCTCTCTCTCTCTCATCTCCATTTTGGGCCCCTCTCTTTCTTCTCCATGTTGGGCCCCTCTCTCTCTCTCCCTCTCTCATCTCCATTTTGGGCCCCTCTCTTTCTTCTCCATGTTGGGCCCCTCTCTCTCTCTCCCGTCTCCATGTTGGGCCCCTCTCTCTCTCCCGTCTCCATGTTGGGCCCCTCTCTCTCTCTCCCGTCTCCATGTTGGGCCCCTCTCTCTCTTCTCCATGTTGGGCCCCTCTCTCTCTCCCGTCTCCATGTTGGGCCCCTCTCTCTCTCTCACCCATCTCCATGTTGGGCCCCTCTCTCTCTCTCTCATCTCCATGTTGGGCCCCTCTCTCTCTCGTCTCCATGTTGGGCCCCTCTGTCTCTCGTCTCCATGTTGGGCCACTCTCTCTCTCCTCTCCATGTTGGGCCCCTCTCTCTCTCTCGTCTCCATGTTGGGCCCCTCTCTCGTCTCCATGTTGGGCCCCTCTCTCTCTCTCGTCTCCATGTTGGGCCCCTCTATCTCTCTCTCGTCTCCATGTTGGGCCCCTCTGTCTCTCTCGTCTCCATGTTGGGCCCATCTCTCTCTCGTCTCCATGTTGGGCCCCTCTCTCTCTCTTTCGTCTCCATGTTGGGCCCCTCTCTCTCTCTCGTCTCCATGTTGGGCCTCTCTCTCTCTCGTCTCCATGTTGGGCCCCTCTCTCTCTCGTCTCCATGTTGGGCCCCTCTCTCTCTCTTGTCTCCATGTTGGGCCCCTCTCTCTCTTGTCTCCATGTTGGGCCCCTCTCTCTCTCGTCTCCATGTTGGGCCCCCCTCTCTCTCTCTCTCTCTCTCTCATCTCCATTTTGGGCCCCTCTCTTTCTTCTCCATGTTGGGCCCCTCTCTCTCTCTCCCTCTCTCATCTCCATTTTGGGCCCCTCTCTTTCTTCTCCATGTTGGGCCCCTCTCTCTCTCTCCCGTCTCCATGTTGGGCCCCTCTCTCTCTCCCGTCTCCATGTTGGGCCCCTCTCTCTCTCTCCCGTCTCCATGTTGGGCCCCTCTCTCTCTCTCCCGTCTCCATGTTGGGCCCCTCTCTCTCTTCTCCATGTTGGGCCCCTCTCTCTCTCCCGTCTCCATGTTGGGCCCCTCTCTCTCTCTCACCCATCTCCATGTTGGGCCCCTCTCTCTCTCTCTCATCTCCATGTTGGGCCCCTCTCTCTCTCGTCTCCATGTTGGGCCCCTCTGTCTCTCGTCTCCATGTTGGGCCACTCTCTCTCTCCTCTCCATGTTGGGCCCCTCTCTCTCTCTCGTCTCCATGTTGGGCCCCTCTCTCGTCTCCATGTTGGGCCCCTCTCTCTCTCTCGTCTCCATGTTGGGCCCCTCTATCTCTCTCTCGTCTCCATGTTGGGCCCCTCTGTCTCTCTCGTCTCCATGTTGGGCCCCTCTCTCTCTCTTTCGTCTCCATGTTGGGCCCCTCTCTCTCTCTCGTCTCCATGTTGGGCCTCTCTCTCTCTCGTCTCCATGTTGGGCCCCTCTCTCTCTCGTCTCCATGTTGGGCCCCTCTCTCTCTCTCTCTCGTCTCCATGTTGGGCCCCTCTCTCTCTCGTCTCCATGTTGGGCCCCTCTTTCTCTCTCATCTCCATGTTGGGCCCCTCTCTCTCTCTCCTCCATGTTGGGCCCCCCTTTCTCTCTCGTCTCCATGCTGGGCCCTTCTCTCTCTCCTCTCCATGTTGAGCCCATCTCTCTCGTCTCCATGTTGGGTCCCTCTCTCTCTCTCTCATCTCCATGTTGGGCCCCTCTGTCTCTCTCTTTTCCATGTTGGGCCCCTCTCTCGTCTCCATGTTGGGCCCCTCTGTCTCTCTCGTCTCCATGTTGGGCCCTTAACTCTCTCCTCTCCATGTTGGGCCCCTCTCTCTAGTCTCCATGTTGGGCCCCTCTCTCTCTCTCGTCTCCATGTTGGGCCCCTCTCTCTCTCTCGTCTCCATGTTGGGCCCCTCTGTCTCTCGTCTCCATGTTGGGCCCCTCTGTCTCTCGTCTCCATGTTGGGCCCCTCTGTCTCTCGTCTCCATGTTGGGCCTCTCTCTCTCGTCTCCATGTTGGGCCCCTCTCTCTCTCATCTCCATGTTGGGCCCCTTTCTCTCTCTCGTCTCCATGTTGGGCCCCTCTGTCTTTCTCGTCTCCATGTTGGGCCCCTCTCTCTCTCGTCTCCATGTTGGGCCCCTCTCTCTCTCGTCTCCATGTTGGGCCCCTCTCTCTCTCGTCTCTATGTTGGGCCCCTCTCTCTCTCTCGTCTCCATGTTGGGCCCCTCTCTCTCTCGTCTCCATGTTGGGCCCCTCTCTCGTTCTCGTCTCCATGTTGGGCCCCTCTCTCTCTCGTCTCCATGTTGGGCCCCTCTCTTTCTCGTCTCCATGTTGGGCCCCTCTCTTTCTCGTCTCCATGTTGGGCCCCTCTCTCTCTCTCGTCTCCATGTTGGGCCCCCCTCTCTCTCTCGTCTCCATGTTGGGCCCCTCTGTCTCTCTCGTCTCCATGTTGGGCCCCTCTCTCGTCTCCATGTTGGGCCCCTCTGTCTCTCTCGTCTCCATGTTGGGCCCCTCTGTCTCTCGTCTCCATTTTGGGCCCCCCTCTCTCTCGTCTCCATGTTGGGCCCCTCTGTCTCTCTCGTCTCCATGTTGGGCCCCTCTGTCTCTCTCGTCTCCATGTTGGGCCCCTCTGTCTCTCTTGTCTCCATGTTGGGCCCCTCTAGTCTTCATGTTGGGCCCCTCTCTCTCGTCTCCATGTTGGGCCCCTCTCTCTCTCTCTCGTCTTCATGTTGGGCCTCTCTCTCTCTCTCGTCTCCATGTTGGGACGCTCTCTCTCGTCTCCATTTTGGGCCCCTCTCTCTCTCTTGTCTCCATGTTGAGCCCCTCTCTCTCTCTCGTCTCCATGTTGGGCCCCTCTCTCTCTCTCATCACCATGTTGGGTCCCTCTCTCTTGTCTCCATGTTGGGCCCCTCTGTCTCTCGTCTCCATGTTGGGCCCCTTTCTCTCTCTCGTCTCCATGTTGGGCCCCTCTCTCTCTTGTCTCCATGTTGGGCCCCTCTCTCTCTCGTCTCCATGTTGGGCCCCTCTCTCTCTCTCTCTCTCATCTCCATTTTGGGCCCCTCTCTTTCTTCTCCATGTTGGGCCCCTCTCTCTCTCTCCCGTCTCCATGTTGGGCCCTCTCTCTCTCTCCCGTCTCCATGTTGGGCCCCTCTCTCTCTTCTCCATGTTGGGCCCCTCTCTCTCTCTCGTCTCCATGTTGGGCCCCTCTCTCTCCCCCATCTCCATGTTGGGCCCCTCTCTCTTTCATCTCCATGTTGGGCCCCTCTCTCTCTCGTCTCCATGTTGGGCCCCTCTGTCTCTCTCGTCTCCATATTGGGCCACTCTCTCTCTCCTCTCCATGTTGGGCCCCTCTCTCTCTCTCGTCTCCATGTTGGGCCCCTCTCTCGTCTCCATGTTGGGCCCCTCTCTCTCTCTCGTCTCCATGTTGGGCCCCTCTGTCTCTCTCTCGTCTCCATGTTGGGCCACTCTGTCTCTCTCGTCTCCATGTTGGGCCCATCTCTCTCTCGTCTCCATGTTGGGCCCCTCTCTCTCTCTCTCGTCTCCATGTTGGGCCCCTCTCTCTCTCTCTCGTCTCCATGTTGGGCCCCTCTCTCTCTCTCTCGTCTCCATGTTGGGCCCCTCTCTCTCTCTCGTCTCCATGTTGGGCCCCTCTCTCTCTCGTCTCCATGTTGGGCCCCTCTCTCTCTCTCGTCTCCATGTTGGGCCCCTCTCTCTCTCGTCTCCATGTTGGGCCCCTCTCTCTCTCTCGTCTCCATGTTGGGCCCCTCTCTCTCTCGTCTCCATGTTGGGCCCCTCTCTCTCTCGTCTCCATGTTGGGCCCCTCTTTCTCTCTCGTCTCCATGTTGGGCCCCTCTGTCTCTCTCGTCTCCATGTTGGGCCCCTCTGTCTCTCTTGTCTCCATGTTGGGCCCCTCTCTCTCGTCTCCATGTTGGGCCCCTCTCTCTCTCGTCTCCATGTTGGGCCCCTCTTTCTCTCTCATCTCCATGTTGGGCCCCTCTGTCTCTCTCGTCTCCATGTTGGGCCCCTCTGTCTCTCTTGTCTCCATGTTGGGCCCCTCTCTCTCGTCTTCATGTTGGGCCTCTCTCTCTCTCGTCTCCATGTTGGGACGCTCTCTCTCGTCTCCATTTTGGGCCACTCTCTCTCTCTTGTCTCCATGTTGAGCCCCTCTCTCTCTCTCGTCTCCATGTTGGGCCCCTCTCTCTCTCTCATCACCATGTTGGGTCCCTCTCTCTCGTCTCCATGTTGGGCCCCTCTGTCTCTCGTCTCCATGTTGGGCCCCTCTCTCTCTCTCGTCTCCATGTTGGGCCCCTCTCTCTCTCTTGTCTCCATGTTGGGCCCCTCTCTCTCTTGTCTCCATGTTGGGCCCCTCTCTCTCTCGTCTCCATGTTGGGCCCCTCTCTCTCTCTCTCTCTCATCTCCATTTTGGGCCCCTCTCTTTCTTCTCCATGTTGGGCCCCTCTCTCTCTCTCCCGTCTCCATGTTGGGCCCCTCTCTCTCTCTCTCCCGTCTCCATGTTGGGCCCCTCTCTCTCTCTCCCGTCTCCATGTTGGGCCCCTCTCTCTCTTCTCCATGTTGGGCCCCTCTCTCTCTACCGTCTCCATGTTGGGCCCCTCTCTCTCTCTCACCCATCTCCATGTTGGGCCCCTCTCTCTCTCTCATCTCCATGTTGGGCCCCTCTCTCTCTCGTCTCCATGTTGGGCCCCTCTGTCTCTCGTCTCCATGTTGGGCCCCTCTCTCTCTCGTCTCCATGTTGGGCCCCTCTCTCTCTCTCGTCTCCATGTTGGGCCCCTCTATCTCTCTCTCGTCTCCATGTTGGGCCCCTCTGTCTCTCTCGTCTCCATGTTGGGCCCATCTCTCTCTCGTCTCCATGTTGGGCCCCTCTCTCTCTCTCTCGTCTCCATGTTGGGCCCCTCTCTCTCTCTCGTCTCCATGTTGGGCCTCTCTCTCTCGTCTCCATGTTGGGCCCCTCTCTCTCTCGTCTCCATGTTGGGCCCCTCTCTCTCTCTCGTCTCCATGTTGGGCCCCTCTCTCTCTCGTCTCCATGTTGGGCCCCTCTCTCTCTCTCTCGTCTCCATGTTGGGCCCCTCTCTCTCTCGTCTCCATGTTGGGCCCCTCTTTCTCTCTCATCTCCATGTTGGGCCCCTCTCTCTCTCTCCTCCATGTTGGGCCCCCCTTTCTCTCTCGTCTCCATGCTGGGCCCTTCTCTCTCTCCTTTCCATGTTGGGCCCCTCTCTCTCGTCTCCATGTTGGGTCCCTCTCTCTCTCTCTCGTCTCCATGTTGGGCCCCTCTGTCTCTCTCTTTTCCATGTTGGGCCCCTCTCTCGTCTCCATGTTGGGCCCCTCTGTCTCTCTCGTCTCCATGTTGGGCCCTTCTCTCTCTCCTCTCCATGTTGGGCCCCTCTCTCTCTCTCGTCTCCATGTTGGGCCCCTCTCTCTCTCTCGTCTCCATGTTGGGCCCCTCTCTCTCTCTCGTCTCCATGTTGGGCCCCTCTGTCTCTCGTCTCCATGTTGGGCCCCTCTGTCTCTCGTCTCCATGTTGGGCCCCTCTGTCTCTCGTCTCCATGTTGGGCCTCTCTCTCTCGTCTCCATGTTGGGCCCCTCTCTCTCTCTCGTCTCCATGTTGGGCCCCTCTGTCTCTCTCGTCTCCATGTTGGGCCCCTCTCTCTCTCGTCTCCATGTTGGGCCCCTCTCTCTCTCGTCTCTATGTTGGGCCCCTCTGTCTCTCTCGTCTCCATGTTGGGCCCCTCTCTCTCTCTCTCTCTCGTCTCCATGTTGGGCCCCTCTCTCTCTCTCTCTCTCGTCTCCATGTTGGGCCCCTCTCTCTCTCGTCTCCATGTTGGGCCCCTCTCTCGTTCTCGTCTACATGTTGGGCCCCTCTCTCTCTCGTCTCCATGTTGGGCCCCTCTCTCTCTCGTCTCCATGTTGGGCCCCTCTCTTTCTCGTCTCCATGTTGGGCCCCTCTCTCTCTCTCGTCTCCATGTTGGGCCCCTCTGTCTCTCTCGTCTCCATGTTGGGCCCCCCTCTCTCTCTCGTCTCCATGTTGGACCCCTCTGTCTCTCTCGTCTCCATGTTGGGCCCCCCTCTCTCTCGTCTCCATGTTGGGCCCCTCTGTCTCTCTCGTCTCCATGTTGGGCCCCTCTGTCTCTCGTCTCCATGTTGGGCCCCCCTCTCTCTCGTCTCCATGTTGGGCCCCTCTGTCTCTCTCGTCTCCATGTTGGGCCCCTCTGTCTCTCTTGTCTCCATGTTGGGCCCCTCTAGTCTTCATGTTGGGCCCCTCTCTCTCGTCTCCATGTTGGGCCCCTCTCTCTCTCTCTCGTCTTCATGTTGGGCCTCTCTCTCTCTCTCGTCTCCATGTTGGGACGCTCTCTCTCGTCTCCATTTTGGGCCCCTCTCTCTCTCTTGTCTCCATGTTGAGCCCCTCTCTCTCTCTCGTCTCCATGTTGGGCCCCTCTCTCTCTCTCATCACCATGTTGGGTCCCTCTCTCTTGTCTCCATGTTGGGCCCCTCTGTCTCTCGTCTCCATGTTGGGCCCCTCTCTCTCTCTCGTCTCCATGTTGGGCCCCTCTCTCTCTCTTGTCTCCATGTTGGGCCCCTCTCTCTCTTGTCTCCATGTTGGGCCCCTCTCTCTCTCGTCTCCATGTTGGGCCCCTCTCTCTCTCTCTCTCTCATCTCCATTTTGGGCCCCTCTCTTTCTTCTCCATGTTGGGCCCCTCTCTCTCTCTCCCGTCTCCATGTTGGGCCCTCTCTCTCTCTCTCCCGTCTCCATGTTGGGCCCCTCTCTCTCTTCTCCATGTTGGGCCCCTTTCTCTCTCTCCCGTCTCCATGTTGGGCCCCTCTCTCTCTCTCCCCCATCTCCATGTTGGGCCCCTCTCTCTTTCATCTCCATGTTGGGCCCCTCTCTCTCTTCTCCATGTTGGGCCCCTCTCTCTCTCTCCCGTCTCCATGTTGGGCCCCTCTCTCTCTTCTCCATGTTGGGCCCCTCTCTCTCTACCGTCTCCATGTTGGGCCCCTCTCTCTCTCTCACCCATCTCCATGTTGGGCCCCTCTCTCTCTCTCATCTCCATGTTGGGCCCCTCTCTCTCTCGTCTCCATGTTGGGCCCCTCTGTCTCTCGTCTCCATGTTGGGCCCCTCTCTCTCTCTCGTCTCCATGTTGGGCCCCTCTCTCGTCTCCATGTTGGGCCCATCTCTCTCTCGTCTCCATGTTGGGCCCCTCTCTCTCTCTCTCTCGTCTCCATGTTGGGCCCCTCTCTCTCTCTCGTCTCCATGTTGGGCCTCTCTCTCTCTCGTCTCCATGTTGGGCCCCTCTCTCTCTCGTCTCCATGTTGGGCCCCTCTCTCTCTCTCGTCTCCATGTTGGGCCCCTCTCTCTCTCTCGTCTCCATGTTGGGCCCCTCTCTCTCTCGTCTCCATGTTGGGCCCCTCTCTCTCTCTCTCGTCTCCATGTTGGGCCCCTCTCTCTCTCGTCTCCATGTTGGGCCCCTCTTTCTCTCTCATCTCCATGTTGGGCCCCTCTCTCTCTCTCCTCCATGTTGGGCCCCCCTTTCTCTCTCGTCTCCATGCTGGGCCCTTCTCTCTCTCCTCTCCATGTTGGGCCCCTCTCTCTCGTCTCCATGTTGGGTCCCTCTCTCTCTCTCTCTCGTCTCCATGTTGGGCCCCTCTGTCTCTCTCTTTTCCATGTTGGGCCCCTCTCTCGTCTCCATGTTGGGCCCCTCTGTCTCTCTCGTCTCCATGTTGGGCCCTTCTCTCTCTCCTCTCCATGTTGGGCCCCTCTCTCTCTCTCGTCTCCATGTTGGGCCCCTCTCTCTCTCTCGTCTCCATGTTGGGCCCCTCTCTCTCTCTCGTCTCCATGTTGGGCCCCTCTGTCTCTCGTCTCCATGTTGGGCCCCTCTGTCTCTCGTCTCCATGTTGGGCCCCTCTGTCTCTCGTCTCCATGTTGGGCCTCTCTCTCTCGTCTCCATGTTGGGCCCCTCTCTCTCTCATCTCCATGTTGGGCCCCTCTCTCTCTCTCGTCTCCATGTTGGGCCCCTCTGTCTCTCTCGTCTCCATGTTGGGCCCCTCTCTCTCTCGTCTCCATGTTGGGCCCCTCTCTCTCTCGTCTCTATGTTGGGCCCCTCTGTCTCTCTCGTCTCCATGTTGGGCCCCTCTCTCTCTCGTCTCCATGTTGGGCCCCTCTCTCTCTCTCTCTCTCGTCTCCATGTTGGGCCCCTCTCTCTCTCGTCTCCATGTTGGGCCCCTCTCTCGTTCTCGTCTACATGTTGGGCCCCTCTCTCTCTCGTCTCCATGTTGGGCCCCTCTCTCTCTCGTCTCCATGTTGGGCCCCTCTCTTTCTCGTCTCCATGTTGGGCCCCTCTCTCTCTCTCGTCTCCATGTTGGGCCCCTCTGTCTCTCTCGTCTCCATGTTGGGCCCCCCTCTCTCTCTCGTCTCCATGTTGGGCCCCTCTGTCTCTCTCGTCTCCATGTTGGGCCCCCCTCTCTCTCGTCTCCATGTTGGGCCCCTCTGTCTCTCTCGTCTCCATGTTGGGCCCCTCTGTCTCTCGTCTCCATGTTGGGCCCCCCTCTCTCTCGTCTCCATGTTGGGCCCCTCTGTCTCTCTCGTCTCCATGTTGGGCCCCTCTGTCTCTCTTGTCTCCATGTTGGGCCCCTCTAGTCTTCATGTTGGGCCCCTCTCTCTCGTCTCCATGTTGGGCCCCTCTCTCTCTCTCTCGTCTTCATGTTGGGCCTCTCTCTCTCTCTCGTCTCCATGTTGGGACGCTCTCTCTCGTCTCCATTTTGGGCCCCTCTCTCTCTCTTGTCTCCATGTTGAGCCCCTCTCTCTCTCTCGTCTCCATGTTGGGCCCCTCTCTCTCTCATCACCATGTTGGGTCCCTCTCTCTTGTCTCCATGTTGGGCCCCTCTGTCTCTCGTCTCCATGTTGGGCCCCTCTCTCTCTCTCGTCTCCATGTTGGGCCCCTCTCTCTCTCTTGTCTCCATGTTGGGCCCCTCTCTCTCTCGTCTCCATGTTGGGCCCCTCTCTCTCTCTCTCTCTCATCTCCATTTTGGGCCCCTCTCTTTCTTCTCCATGTTGGGCCCCTCTCTCTCTCTCCCGTCTCCATGTTGGGCCCTCTCTCTCTCTCTCTCCCGTCTCCATGTTGGGCCCCTCTCTCTCTTCTCCATGTTGGGCCCCTTTCTCTCTCTCCCGTCTCCATGTTGGGCCCCTCTCTCTCTCTCCCCCATCTCCATGTTGGGCCCCTCTCTCTTTCATCTCCATGTTGGGCCACTCTCTCTCTCGTCTCCATGTTGGGCCCCTCTGTCTCTCTCGTCTCCATGTTGGGCCACTCTCTCTCTCCTCTCCATGTTGGGCCCCTCTCTCTCTCTCGTCTCCATGTTGGACCCCTCTCTCGTCTCCATGTTGGGCCCCTCTCTCTCTCTCGTCTCCATGTTGGGCCCCTCTGTCTCTCTCTCGTCTCCATGTTGGGCCCCTCTGTCTCTCTCGTCTCCATGTTGGGCCCATCTCTCTCTCGTCTCCATGTTGGGCCCCTCTCTCTCGTCTCCATGTTGGGCCCCTCTCTCTCGTCTCCATGTTGGGCCCCTCTCTCTCTCTCTCGTCTCCATGTTGGGCCCCTCTCTCTCTCGTCTCCATGTTGGGCCCCTCTCTCTCTCTCGTCTCCATGTTGGGCCCCTCTCTCTCTCGTCTCCATGTTGGGCCCCTCTCTCTCGTCTCCATGTAGGGCCCCTCTCTCTCTCTCTCTCGTCTCCATGTTGGGCCCCTCTCTCTCTAGTCTCCATGTTGGGCCCCTCTTTCTCTCTCATCTCCATGTTGGGCCCCTCTCTCTCTCCTCCATGTTGGGCCCCCCTTTTCTCTCTCGTCTCCATGCTGGGCCCTTCTCTCTCTCCTCTCCATGCTGGGCCCTTCTCTCTCTCCTCTCCATGTTGGGTCCCTCTCTCTCTCTCTCGTCTCCATGTTGGGCCCCTCTGTCTCTCTCTATTCCATGTTGGGCCCCTCTCTCGTCTCCATGTTGGGCCCCTCTGTCTCTCTCGTCTCCATGTTGGGCCCTTCTCTCTCTCCTCTCCATGTTGGGCCCCTCTCTCTAGTCTCCATGTTGGGCCCCTCTCTCTCTCTCGTCTCCATGTTGGGCCTCTCTCTCTCTCGTCTCCATGTTGGGCCCCTCTCTCTCGTCTCCATGTTGGGCCCCTCTCTCTCTCTCGTCTCCATGTTGGGCCCCTCTCTCTCTCTCGTCTCCATGTTGGGCCCCTCTCTCGTCTCCATGTTGGGCCCTTCTCTCTCTCCTCTCCATGTTGGGCCCCTCTCTCTAGTCTCCATGTTGGGCCCCTCTCTCTCTCTCGTCTCCATGTTGGGCCCCTCTCTCTCTCTCATCTCCATGTTGGGCCCCTCTGTCTCTCGTCTCCATGTTGGGCCCCTCTGTCTCTCGTCTCCATGTTGGGCCCCTCTGTCTCTCGTCTCCATGTTGGGCCTCTCTCTCTCGTCTCCATGTTGGGCCCCTCTCTCTCTCTCGTCTCCATGTTGGGCCCCTCTCTCTCTCTCGTCTCTATGTTGGGCCCCTCTTTCTCTCTCGTCTCCATGTTGGGCCCCTCTCTCTCTCGTCTCCATGTTGGGCCCCTCTCTCTCTCGTCTCTATGTTGGGCCCCCCTCTCTCTCTCTCTCTCGTCTCCATGTTGGGCCCCTCTCTCTCTCTCACGTCTCCATGTTGGGCCCCTCTCTCGCTCTCGTCTCCATGTTGGGCCCCTCTCTCTCTCTCGTCTCCATGTTGGGCCCCTCTCTCTCTCTCTTCTCCATGTTGGGCCCCTCTCTCTCTCTCGTCTCCATGTTGGGCCCCTGTCTCTCTCGTCTCCATGTTGGGCCCCTCTGTCTCTCTCGTCTCCATGTTGGGCCCCTCTCTCTCTCTCGTCTCCATGTAGGGCCCCTCTCTCTCTCTCTCTCGTCTCCATGTTGGGCCCCTCTCTCTCTCGTCTCCATGTTGGGCCCCCCTTTCTCTCTCGTCTCCATGCTGGGCCCTTCTCTCTCTCCTCTCCATGTTGGGCCCCTCTCTCTCGTCTCCATGTTGGGTCCCTCTCTCTCGTCTCCATGTTGGGCCCCTCTGTCTCTCTCTTTTCCATGTTGGGCCCCTCTCTCGTCTCCATGTTGGGCCCCTCTGTCTCTCTCGTCTCCATGTTGGGCCCTTCTCTCTCTCCTCTCCATGTTGGGCCCCTCTCTCTAGTCTCCATGTTGGGCCTCTCTCTCTCTCTCGTCTCCATGTTGGGCCCCTCTCTCTCTCTCATCTCCATGTTGGGCCCCTCTGTCTCTCGTCTCCATGTTGGGCCCCTCTGTCTCTCGTCTCCATGTTGGGCCCCTCTGTCTCTCGTCTCCATGTTGGGCCTCTCTCTCTCGTCTCCATGTTGGGCCCCTCTCTCTCTCATCTCCATGTTGGGCCCCTCTCTCTCTCTCGTCTCCATGTTGGGCCCCTCTGTCTCTCTCGTCTCCATGTTGGGCCCCTCTCTCTCTCGTCTCCATGTTGGGCCCCTCTCTCTCTCGTCTCTATGTTGGGCCCCTCTGTCTCTCTCGTCTCCATGTTGGGCCCCTCTCTCTCTCTCTCTCGTCTCCATGTTGGGCCCCTCTCTCGCTCTCGTCTCCATGTTGGGCCCCTCTCTCGCTCTCGTCTCCATGTTGGGCCCCTCTCTCTCTCTCGTCTCCATGTTGGGCCCCTCTCTCTCTCTCGTCTCCATGTTGGGCCCCTCTGTCTCTCTCGTCTCCATGTTGGGCCCCTCTGTCTCTCTCGTCTCCATGTTGGGCCCCTCTGTCTCTCTCGTCTCCATGTTGGGCCCCTCTGTCTCTCTCATCTCCATGTTGGGCCCCTCTGTCTCTCTCATCTCCATGTTGGGCCCCTCTCTCTCTCTCTCGTCTCCATGTTGGGCCCCTCTCTCTCGTCTCCATGTTGGGCCCCTCTCTCTCTCGTCTCCATGTTGGGCCCCTCTCTCTCTCTCGTCTCCATGTTGGGCCCCTCTCTCTCTCTCGTCTCCATGTTGGGCCCCTCTCTCTCTCGTCTCCATGTTGGGCCCCTCTCTCTTTCTCGTCTCCATGTTGGGCCCCTCTGTCTCTCTCGTCTCCATGTTGGGCCCCTCTGTCTCTCTCGTCTCCATGTTGGGCCCCCCTCTCTCTCTCGTCTCCATGTTGGGCCCCTCTGTCTCTCTCGTCTCCATGTTGGGCCCCTCTCTCTCTCTCGTCTTCATGTTGGGCCCCTCTCTCTCTCGTCTCCATGTTGGGCCCCTCTGTCTCTCTCTCTCTCGTCTCCATGTTGGGCCCATCTCTCTCTCTCGTCTCCTTGTTGGGCCCCTCTCTCTCTCTCTCGTCTCCATGTTGGGTCTCTCTCTCTCGTCTCCATGTTGGGCCCCTCTCTCTCTCGTCTCCATGTTGGGCCCCTCTCTCTCTCTCGTCTCCATGTTGGGCCCCTCTCTCTCTCGTCTCCATGTTGGGCCCCTTTCTCTCTCTCGTCTCCATGTTGGGCCTCTCTCTCTCGTCTCCATGTTGGGCCCCTCTCTCTCTCGTCTCCATGTTGGGCCCCTCTCTCTCGCTCATCTCCATGTTGGGCCCCTCTGTCTCTCTCGTCTCCATGTTGGGCCCCTCTGTCTCTCGTCTCCATGTTGGGCCCCTCTCTCTCTCGTCTCCATGTTGGGCCCCTCTCTCTCTCTCTCTCTCGTCTCAATGTTGGGCCCCTCTCTCTCTCTCGTCTCCATGTTGGGCCCCTCTCTCTCATCTCCATGTTGGGCCCCTCTCTCTCGTCTCCATGTTGGGCCCCTCTCTCTCTCTCTCGTCTCCATGTTGGGCCCCTCTGTCTCTCGTCTCCATGTTGGACCCCTATCTCTCTCTCGTCTCCATGTTGGGCCCCTCTCTCTCTCTCGTCTCCATGTTGGGCCTCTCTCTCTCGTCTCCATGTTGGGCCCCTCTCTCTCTCATCTCCATGTTGGGCCCCTCTCTCTCTCTCATCTCCATGTTGGGCCCCTCTGTCTCTCTCGTCTCCATGTTGGGCCCCTCTGTCTCTCGTCTCCATGTTGGGCCCCTCTGTCTCTCGTCTCCATGTTGGGCCCCTCTGTCTCTCTCATCTCCATGTTGGGCCCCTCTCTCTCTCTCTCTCTCTCGTCTCCATGTTGGGCCCCTCTCTCTCTCTCGTCTCCATGTTGGGCCCCTCTCTCTCGTCTCCATGTTGGGCCCCTCTGTCTCTCTCGTCTCCATGTTTGGCCCCTCTCTCTCTCTCGTCTGCATGTTGGGCCCCTCTCTCTCTCTCATCTCCATGTTTGGCCCCTCTCTCTCTTGTCTCCATGTTGGGCCACTCTGTCTCTCTCGTCTCCATGTTGGGCCCTTCTCTCTCTCCTCTCCATGTTGGGCTCCTCTCTCGTCTCCATGTTGGGCCCCTCTCTCTCTCGTCTCCATGTTGGGCCCCTCTCTCTCTCGTCTCCATGTTGGGCCCCTCTCTCTCTCGTCTCCATGTTGGGCCCCTCTCTCTCTCGTCTCCATGTTGGGCCCCTCTCTCTCTCGTCTCCATGTTGGGCCCCTCCCTCTCTCTCGTCTCCATGTTGGGACCCTCTCTCTTTTCCATGTTGGGCCCCCCTCTCTCTCTCGTCTCCATGTTGGGCCCCTCTGTCTCTCTCGTCTCCATGTTGGGCCCCTCTCTCTCTCTCGTCTCCATGTTGGGCCCCTCTCTCTCTCGTCTCCATGTTGGGCCCCTCTCTTTCTCGTCTCCATGTTGGGCTCCTCTGTCTCTCGTCTCCATGTTGGGCCCCTCTCTCGTCTCCATGTTGGGCCCCTCTGTCTCTCTCGTCTCCATGTTGGGCCCCTCTGTCTCTCGTCTCCATGTTGGGCCCCTCTCTCTCGTCTCCATGTTGGGCCCCTCTGTCTCTCTCATCTCCATGTTGGGCCCCTTTCTCTCTCTCTCTCTCTCGTCTCCATGTTGGGCCCCTCTCTCTCTCCCTCGTCTCCATGTTGGGCCCCACTGTCTCTCTCGTCTCCATGTTGGGCCCCTCTGTCTCTCTCGTCTCCATGTTGGGCCCCTCTGTCTCTCTCGTCTCCATGTTGGGCCCCTCTGTCTCTCTCGTCTCCATGTTGGGCCCCTCTGTCTTTCTCGTCTCCATGTTGGGCCCCTCTGTCTCTCTCGTCTCCATGTTGGGCCCCTCTGTCTCTCTCGTCTCCATGTTGGGCCCCTCTGTCTCTCTCGTCTCCATGTTGGGCCCCTCTGTCTATCTCGTCTCCATGTTGGGCCCCTCTGTCTCTCTCGTCTCCATGTTGGGCCCCTCCCTCTCTCTCGTCTCCATGTTGGGACCCTCTCTCTTTTCCATGTTGGGCCCCCCTCTCTCTCTCGTCTCCATGTTGGGCCCCTCTGTCTCTCTCGTCTCCATGTTGGGCCCCTCTCTCTCTCTCGTCTCCATGTTGGGCCCCTCTCTCTCTCGTCTCCATGTTGGGCCCCTCTCTTTCTCGTCTCCATGTTGGGCTCCTCTGTCTCTCGTCTCCATGTTGGGCCCCTCTGTCTCTTGTCTACATGTTGGGCCCCTCTCTCTCTCTCGTCTCCATGTTGGGCCCCTCTCTCTCTCTCGTCTCCATGTTGGGCCCCTCTCTCTCTCTCGTCTCCATGTTGGGCCCCTCTCTCTCTCGTCTCCATGTTGGGCCCCTCTCTTTCTCATCTCCATGTTGGGCTCCTCTGTCTCTCGTCTCCATGTTGGGCTCCTCTGTCTCTTGTCTACATGTTGGGCCCCTCTCTCTCTCTCGTCTCCATGTTGGGCCCCTCTCTCTCTCTCTCGTCTCCATGTTGGGCCCCTCTCTCGTCTCCATGTTGGGCCCCTCTGTCTCTCTCGTCTCCATGTTGGGCCCCTCTGTCTCTCTCGTCTCCATGTTGGGCCCCTCTGTCTCTCGTCTCCATGTTGGGCCCCTTTCTCTCTCTCTCTCTCTCGTCTCCATGTTGGGCCCCTCTCACTCTCCCTCGTCTCCATGTTGGGCCCCACTGTCTCTCTCGTCTCCATGTTGGGCCCCTCTGTCTCTCTCGTCTCCATGTTGGGCCCCTCTGTCTCTCTCGTCTCCATGTTGGGCCCCTCTGTCTTTCTCGTCTCCATGTTGGGCCCCTCTGTCTCTCTCGTCTCCATGTTGGGCCCCTCTGTCTCTCTCGTCTCCATGTTGGGCCCCTCTGTCTCTCTCGTCTCCATGTTGGGCCCCTCAGTTTCTCTCGTCTCCATGTTGGGCCCCTCTGTCTCTCTCGTCTCCATGTTGGGCCCCTCTGTCTCTCTCGTCTCCATGTTGGGCCCCTCTGTCTCTCTCGTCTCCATGTTGGGCCCCCCTCTCTCTCTCTCGTCTCCATGTTGGGCCCTTCTCTCTCTCTCTTGTCTCCATGTTGGGCCCCTCTCTCTCTCGTCTCCATGTTGGGCTCCTCTCTCTCTCTCTCGTCTCCATGTTGGGCTCCTCTCTCTCGTCCCCATGTTGGGCCCCTCTCTCTCTCTCGTGTCCATGTTGGGCCCCTCTCTCTCTCTCGTCTCCATGTTGGGCCCCTCTCTCTCTCTCGTCTCCATGTTGTGCCCCTCTCTCTCTCTCTCTCGTCTCCATGTTGGGCCCCTCTGTCTCTCTCGTCTCCATGTTGGGCCCCTCTCTCTCTCGTCTCCATGTTGGGCCCCTCTCTCTCTCGTCTCCATGTTGGGCCCCTCTCTCTCGTCTCCATGTTGGTCCCCATGTAGTTCTGGGATTTTGCTGGCACAGGAGATGCTGGTTGCGCAGACATTGTCCCCGGGGTCAGACAGGGAATGTGCTGAGTGCGGATGAGGTGATGTCTCCTCGGGGATCTGGTTAATTCCTCCCCTTTGATCATGTGACCCTCTCTGTGGGTATATAGAGGGCAGCTGCACATCGTGGTCTTTAAGTCTGAGTCTGGCTTCCCGTCTCCACTATGGACATCACTATTCAGCCCCCCTGGTTCAAGCGAACCCTGAACCCCTTCAGTCGCCTCTTCGATCAGATCTTTGGGGAGGGGATGTTGGATTACGACCTGTTCCCCTTCTTCTCCTCCACCATCAGCCCCTACTACAGGCAGTCTCTCTTCAGGGGGTACATGGATTCCGGGGTCTCTGAGGTGAGGGCGAGCGGGTAATGTAGAATGGGCACAAAATCTCCTGTGGTCTCCATTATTGGCCCATGTCCTGGGAGCCTCCAGCCCATCCCTCATTGTCTTTAATTGCCCCTGGGGCCCCTCGTTGTCTATAATTGCCCCTGGGGCCCCGCGTTGTCTCTAATTGCCCCTGGGGCCCCTCGTTGTCTATAATTGCCCCTGGGGCCCCTCGTTGTCTATAATTGCCCCTGGGGCCCCTCGTTGTCTATAATTGCCCCTGGGGCCCCTCTTTGTCTATAATTGCCCCTGGGGCCCCTCGTTGTCTATAATTGCCCCTGGGGCCCCTCGTTGTCTATAATTGCCCCTTGGGGTTTTCTCTTGGTGCCTTGTTGTATTGATCATGGTAATATCCGGGCCCCTTCCAGGTGGTGACCTCTGACCTTCCGCCTCTCATTACAGGTGCGCTCCGACCGGGAACGTTTTGTCATTAACTTGGACGTGAAACATTTCTCCCCTGAGGATCTGACGGTCAAAATTATGGATGATTTTGTGGAGATCCATGGAAAACATAATGAAAGACAGGTGGGTGATGGACGAAGCCTGTGATGGATGATGGATGTGTCCTCAGGGTAGAGCCTGTGATGGATGATTGATGTGTCCTCAGGGTAGAGCCTGTGATGAGATGATGGATGATTGATGTGTCCTCAGGGTAGATCCTGTGATGGATGATTGATGTATCCTCAGGGTAGATCCTGTGATAGATGATTGATGTGTCCTCAGGGTAGAGCCTGTGATGGATTATTGATGTGTCCTCAGGGTAGAGCCTGTGATGAGATGATGGATGATTGATGTGTCCTCAGGGTAGAGCCTGTGATGGATGATTGATGTGTCCTCAGGGTAGATCCTGTGATGGATGATTGATATGCCCTCAGGGTAGAGCCTGTGATGGATGATTGATGTGTCCTCAGGGTAGAGCCTGTGATGGATGATTGATGTATCCTCAGGGTAGAGCCTGTTATGGATGATTGATGTGTCCTCAGGGTAGAGCCTGTGATGGATGATTGATGTGTCCTCAGGGTAGAGCCTGTGATGGATGATTGATATGCCCTCAGGGTAGAGCCTGTGATGGATGATTGATGTGTCCTCAGGGTAGAGCCTGTGATGGATGATTGATGTGTCCTCGGGGTAGAGCCTGTGATGGATGATTGATATGCCCTCAGGGTAGAGCCTGTGATGGATGATTGATGTGTCCTCAGGGTAGAGCCTGTGATGGATGATTGATGTGTCCTCAGGGTAGAGCCTGTGATGGATGATGGATGTGTCCTCAGGGTAGAGCCTGTGATGGATGATGGATGTGTCCTCAGGGTAGAGCCTGTGATGGATGATTGATGTGTCCTCAGGGTAGAGCCTGTGATGGATGATTGATGTGTCCTCAGGGTAGAGCCTGTGATGGATGATTGATGTGTCCTCAGGGTAGAGCCTGTGATGGATGATTGATGTGTCCTCAGGGTAGAGCCTGTGATGGATGATTGATGTGTCCTCAGGGTAGAGCCTGTGATGGATGATGGATGTGTCCTCAGGGTAGATCCTGTGATGGATGATTGATGTGTCCTCAGGGTAGAGCCTGTGATGGATGATTGATGTGTCCTCAGGGTAGAGTCTGTGATGGATGATTGATGTGTCCTCAGGGTAGAGTCTGTGATGGATGATGGATGTGTCCTCAGGGTAGAGCCTGTGATGGATGATTGATGTGTCCTCAGGGTAGATCCTGTGATGGATGATTGATTTGTCCTCAGGGTAGAGCCTGTGATGGATGATTGATGTGTCCTCAGGGTAGAGCCTGTGATGGATGATTGATGTCCTCAGGGTAGAGCCTGTGATGAGATGATGGATGATTGATGTGTCCTCAGGGTAGAGCCTGTGATGGATGATTGATGTGTCCTCAGGGTAGATCCTGTGATGGATGATTGATGTGTCCTCAGGGTAGATCCTGTAATGGATGATTGATATGCCCTCAGGGTAGAGCCTGTGATGGATGATTGATGTGTCCTCAGGGTAGAGCCTGTGATGGATGATTGATGTGTCCTCAGGGTAGAGTCTGTGATGGATGATGGATGTGTCCTCAGGGTAGAGCCTGTGATGGATGATTGATGTGTCCTCAGGGTAGATCCTGTGATGGATGATTGATTTGTCCTCAGGGTAGAGCCTGTGATGGATGATTGATGTGTCCTCAGGGTAGAGCCTGTGATGGATGATTGATGTCCTCAGGGTAGAGCCTGTGATGAGATGATGGATGATTGATGTATCCTCAGGGTAGAGCCTGTTATGGATGATTGATGTGTCCTCAGGGTAGAGCCTGTGATGGATGATTGATGTGTCCTCAGGGTAGAGCCTGTGATGGATGATTGATATGCCCTCAGGGTAGAGCCTGTGATGGATGATTGATGTGTCCTCAGGGTAGAGCCTGTGATGGATGATTGATGTGTCCTCGGGGTAGAGCCTGTGATGGATGATTGATATGCCCTCAGGGTAGAGCCTGTGATGGATGATTGATGTGTCCTCAGGGTAGAGCCTGTGATGGATGATTGATGTGTCCTCAGGGTAGAGCCTGTGATGGATGATGGATGTGTCCTCAGGGTAGAGCCTGTGATGGATGATGGATGTGTCCTCAGGGTAGAGCCTGTGATGGATGATTGATGTGTCCTCAGGGTAGAGCCTGTGATGGATGATTGATGTGTCCTCAGGGTAGAGCCTGTGATGGATGATTGATGTGTCCTCAGGGTAGAGCCTGTGATGGATGATTGATGTGTCCTCAGGGTAGAGCCTGTGATGGATGATTGATGTGTCCTCAGGGTAGAGCCTGTGATGGATGATTGATGTGTCCTCAGGGTAGATCCTGTGATGGATGATTGATGTGTCCTCAGGGTAGAGCCTGTGATGGATGATTGATGTGTCCTCAGGGTAGAGTCTGTGATGGATGATTGATGTGTCCTCAGGGTAGAGTCTGTGATGGATGATGGATGTGTCCTCAGGGTAGAGCCTGTGATGGATGATTGATGTGTCCTCAGGGTAGATCCTGTGATGGATGATTGATTTGTCCTCAGGGTAGAGCCTGTGATGGATGATTGATGTGTCCTCAGGGTAGAGCCTGTGATGGATGATTGATGTCCTCAGGGTAGAGCCTGTGATGAGATGATGGATGATTGATGTGTCCTCAGGGTAGAGCCTGTGATGGATGATTGATGTGTCCTCAGGGTAGATCCTGTGATGGATGATTGATGTGTCCTCAGGGTAGATCCTGTAATGGATGATTGATGTGTCCTCAGGGTAGAGCCTGTGATGGATGATTGATGTGTCCTCAGGGTAGAGCCTGTAATGGATGATTGATGTGTCCTCAGGGTAGAGCCTGTGATGGATGATTGATGTGTCCTCAGGGTAGAGCCTGTGATGGATGATTGATGTGTCCTCAGGGTAGAGCCTGTGATGGATGTTTGATGTCCTCAGGGTAGAGCCTGTGATGGATGATTGATGTGTCCTCTCGGTAGAGCCTGTGATGGATGATGGATGATTGATGTGTCCTCAGAGTAGAGCCTGTGATGGATGATTGATGTGTCCTCAGGGTAGAGCCTGTGATGGATGATTGATGTGTCCTCAGGGGAGAGCCTGTGATGGATGATGGGTGTGTCCTCAGGGTAGAGCCTGTGATGGATGATTGATGTGTCCTCAGGGTAGATCATGTGATGGATGATTGATGTGTCCTCAGGGTAGATCCTGTGATGGATGATTGATGTGTCCTCAGGGTAGAGCCTGTGATGGATGATTGATGTGTCCTCAGGGTAGAGCCTGTGATGGATGATTGATGTGTCCTCAGGGTAGAGCCTGTGATGGATGATTGATGTGTCCTCAGGGTAGAGCCTGTGATGGATGATTGATATGCGCTCAGGGTAGAGCCTGTGATGGATGATGGATGTGTCCTCAGGGTAGAGCCTGTGATGGATGATTGATGTGTCCTCAGGGTAGATCCTGTGATGGATGATTGATTTGTCCTCAGGGTAGAGCCTGTGATGGATGATTGATGTGTCCTCAGGGTAGAGCCTGTGATGGATGATTGATGTCCTCAGGGTAGAGCCTGTGATGAGATGATGGATGATTGATGTGTCCTCAGGGTAGAGCCTGTGATGGATGATTGATGTGTCCTCAGGGTAGATCCTGTGATGGATGATTGATGTGTCCTCAGGGTAGATCCTGTAATGGATGATTGATGTGTCCTCAGGGTAGAGCCTGTGATGGATGATTGATGTGTCCTCAGGGTAGAGCCTGTAATGGATGATTGATGTGTCCTCAGGGTAGAGCCTGTGATGGATGATTGATGTGTCCTCAGGGTAGAGCCTGTGATGGATGATTGATGTGTCCTCAGGGTAGAGCCTGTGATGGATGATTGATGTGTCCTCAGGGTAGAGCCTGTGATGGATGATTGATGATTGATGTGTCCTCAGGGTAGAGCCTGTGATGGATGATTGATGTGTCCTCAGGGTAGAGCCTGTGATGGATGATTGATGTGTCCTCTCGGTAGAGCCTGTGATGGATGATGGATGATTGATGTGTCCTCAGAGTAGAGCCTGTGATGGATGATTGATGTGTCCTCAGGGTAGAGCCTGTGATGGATGATTGATGATTGATGTGTCCTCAGGGTAGAGCCTGTGATGGATGATTGATGTGTCCTCAGGGTAGAGCCTGTGATGGATGATTGATGTGTCCTCAGGGTAGAGCCTGTGATGGATGATTGATATGCCCTCAGGGTAGAGCCTGTGATGGATGATTGATGTGTCCTCAGGGTAGAGCCTGTGATGGATGATTGATGTGTCCTCAGGGTAGAGCCTGTGATGGATGATTGATGTGTCCTCAGGGTAGAGCCTGTGATGGATGATTGATGTGTCCTCAGGGTAGAGCCTGTGATGGATGATTGATGTGTCCTCAGGGTAGATCCTGTGATGGATGATTGATTTGTCCTCAGGGTAGAGCCTGTGATGGATGATTGATGTGTCCTCAGGGTAGAGCCTGTGATGGATGATTGATGTGTCCTCAGGGTAGAGCCTGTGATGGATGATTGATGTGTCCTCAGGGTAGAGCCTGTGATGGATGATTGATGTGTCCTCAGGGTAGAGCCTGTGATGGATGATTGATGTATCCTCAGGGTGGAGCCTGTGATGGATGATTGATGTCCTCAGGGTAGAGCCTGTGATGGATGATTGATGTGTCCTCAGGGTAGATCCTGTGATAGATGATTGATGTGTCCTCAGGGTAGAGCCTGTGATGGATGATTGATGTCCTCAGGGTAGAGCCTGTGATGAGATGATGGATGATTGATGTGTCCTCAGGGTAGAGCCTGTGATGGATGTTTGATGTCCTCAGGGTAGAGCCTGTGATGGATGATTGATGTGTCCTCAGGGTAGAGCCTGTGATGGATGATTGATGTGTCTTTAGGGTAGAGCCTGTGATGGATGATTGATGTGTCCTCAGGGTAGAGCCTGTGATGGATGATTGATGATTGATGTGTCCTCAGGGTAGAGCCTGTGATGGATGATTGATGTGTCCTCAGGATAGAGCCTGTGATGGATGATTGATGTGTCCTCAGGGTAGAGCCTGTGATGGATGATTGATGTGTCCTCAGGGTAGAGCCTGTGATGGATGATTGATGTGTCCTCAGGGTAGAGCCTGTGATGGATGATTGATGTGTCCTCAGGGTAGAGCCTGTGATGGATGATTGATGTGTCCTCAGGGTAGAGCCTGTGATGGATGATTGATGTGTCCTCAGGGTAGAGCCTGTGATGGATGATTGATGTGTCCTCAGGGTAGAGCCTGTGATGGATGATTGATGTGTCCTCAGGGTAGAGCCTGTGATGGATGATTGATGTGTCCTCAGGGTAGAGCCTGTGATGGATGATTGATGTGTCCTCAGGGTAGATCCTGTAATGGATGATTGATGTGTCCTCAGGGTAGAGCCTGTGATGGATGATTGATGTGTCCTCAGGGTAGATCCTGTGATGGATGATTGATATGCCCTCAGGGTAGAGCCTGTGATGGATGATTGATGTGTCCTCAGGGTAGAGCCTGTGATGGATCATTGATGTGTCCTCAGGATAGAGCCTGTGATGGATGATTGATGTGTCCTCAGGGTAGAGCCTGTGATGGATGATTGATGTGTCCTCAGGGTAGAGCCTGTGATGGATGATTGATGTGTCCTCAGGGTAGAGCCTGTGATGGATGATTGATGTGTCCTCAGGGTAGAGCCTGTGATGGATGATTGATGTGCCCTCAGGGTAGATCCTGTGATGGATGATTGATGTGTCCTCAGGGTAGAGCCTGTAATGGATGATTGATGTGTCCTCAGGGTAGAGCCTGTGATGGATGATTGATGTGTCCTCAGGGTAGAGCCTGTGATGGATGATTGATGTGTCCTCAGGGTAGAGCCTGTGATGGATGATTGATGTGTCCTCAGGGTAGAGCCTGTGATGGATGATTGATGTCCTCAGGGTAGAGCCTGTGATGGATGATTGATGTCCTCAGGGTTGAGCCTGTGATGGATGATTGATGTGTCCTCAGGATAGAGCCTGTGATGGATGATGGATGTGTCCTCAGGGTAGAGCCTGTGATGGATGATTGATGTATCCTCAGGGTGGAGCCTGTGATGGATGATGGATGTGTCCTCAGGGTAGAGCCTGTGATGGATGATTGATGTCCTCAGGGTAGAGCCTGTGATGGATGATTGATGTGTCCTCAGGGTAGATCCTGTGATGGATGTTTGATGTCCTTAGGGTAGAGCCTGTGATGGATGATTGATGTGTCCTCAGGGTAGAGCCTGTGATGGATGATTGATGTGTCTTTAGGGTAGAGCCTGTGATGGATGATTGATGTGTCCTCAGGGTAGAGCCTGTGATGGATGATTGATGATTGATGTGTCCTCAGGGTAGATCCTGTGATGGATGATTGATGTGTCCTCAGGGTAGAGCCTGTGATGAGATGATGGATGATTGATGTGTCCTCAGGGTAGATCCTGTAATGGATGATTGATGTGTCCTCAGGGTAGAGCCTGTGATGTCTGATTGATGTGTCCTCAGGGTAGATCCTGTGATGGATGATTGATATGCCCTCAGGGTAGAGCCTGTGATGGATGATTGATATGCCCTCAGGGTAGAGCCTGTGATGGATGATGGATGTGTCCTCAGGGTAGAGCCTGTGATGGATGATTGATGTGTCCTCAGGGTAGAGCCTGTGATGGATGATTGATGTGCCCTCAGGGTAGATCCTGTGATGGATGATTGATGTGTCCTCAGGGTAGAGCCTGTAATGGATGATTGATGTGTCCTCAGGGTAGAGCCTGTGATGGATGATTGATGTGTCCTCAGGGTAGAGCCTGTGATGGATGATTGATGTGTCCTCAGGGTAGAGCCTGTGATGGATGATTGATGTGTCCTCAGGGTAGAGCCTGTGATGGATGATTGATGTCCTCAGGGTAGAGCCTGTGATGGATGATTGATGTCCTCAGGGTTGAGCCTGTGATGGATGATTGATGTGTCCTCAGGATAGAGCCTGTGATGGATGATTGATGTATCCTCAGGGTGGAGCCTGTGATGGATGATGGATGTGTCCTCAGGGTAGAGCCTGTGATGGATGATTGATGTGTCCTCAGGGTAGAGCCTGTGATGGATGATTGATGTGTCCTCAGGGTAGAGCCTGTGATGGATGATTGATGTCCTCAGGGTAGAGCCTGTGATGGATGATTGATGTGTCCTCAGGGTAGATCCTGTGATGGATGTTTGATGTCCTTAGGGTAGAGCCTGTGATGGATGATTGATGTGTCCTCAGGGTAGAGCCTGTGATGGATGATTGATGTGTCTTTAGGGTAGAGCCTGTGATGGATGATTGATGTCCTCAGGGTAGAGCCTGTGATGGATGATTGATGTGTCCTCAGGGTAGAGCCTGTGATGGATGATTGATGATTGATGTGTCCTCAGGGTAGAGCCTGTGATGGATGATTGATGTGTCCTCAGGATAGAGCCTGTGATGGATGATTGATGTGTCCTCAGGGTAGAGCCTGTGATGGATGATTGATGTGTCCTCAGGGTAGAGCCTGTGATGGATGATTGATGTGTCCTCAAGGTAGAGCCTGTGATGGATGATTGATGTGTCCTCAGGGTAGAGCCTGTGATGGATCATTGATGTGTCCTCAGGGTAGAGCCTGTGATGGATGATTGATGTGTCCTCAGGGTAGATCATGTGATGGATGATTGATGTGTCCTCCGGGTAGATCCTGTGATGGATGATTGATGTGTCCTCAGGGTAGAGCCTGTGATGGATGATTGATGTGTCCTCAGGGTAGATCATGTGATGGATGATTGATGTGTCCTCCGGGTAGATCCTGTGATGGATGATTGATGTGTCCTCAGGGTAGAGCCTGTGATGGATGATTGATGTGTCCTCAGGGTAGAGCCTGTGATGGATGATTGATGTGTCCTCAGGGTAGAGCCTGTGATGGATGATTGATGTGTCCTCAGGGTAGAGCCTGTGATGGATCATTGATGTGTCCTCAGGGTAGAGCCTGTGATGGATGATTGATGTGTCCTCAGGGTAGATCATGTGATGGATGATTGATGTGTCCTCCGGGTAGATCCTGTGATGGATGATTGATGTGTCCTCAGGGTAGAGCCTGTGATGGATGATTGATGTGTCCTCAGGGTAGAGCCTGTGATGGATGATTGATGTGTCCTCAGGGTAGAGCCTGTGATGGATGATTGATGTGTCCTCAGGGTAGCCTTCTTTAAGGGTCTATTCACACTTACAGTATTTTGCACAGATTTGATGCACAGGATTTTCTGCTGCAGATTTTCATGTAAACGGAATGACTGATCACAGCTGGATATCCTGTATGTGTGAACAGACTAACAATGATGACACCAGATCTATGTATTATTATACTTGTTCTTTCTGTTTATGATCACGTGCTGTGGGGTTCATGGCCACACCCCTCATGACATCACACCCCGCCTCCTTAATGCACATCTATGGGAGGGGTGTAGCGGGTTCTTGGTGACTCCAGATCTATGTATTATTCTATTCGTTCTCTCTGTTCAGGACGATCACGGATTCATCTCACGGGAGTTTCATCGCCGTTACCGCCTCCCCCAGAACGTGGACCATTCGTCAGTCAGCTGCTCCCTCTCCGGTGACGGCATCTTGACCTTCTCTGGTCCTAAACTTCTCTCCAACCTGGATTCAAGCCACAGCGAGAGACCCATCCCTGTATCCCGTGATGAGAAACCTACCTCCGCTCCCTCCTCCTAAACCGCCACCTACCTGTCGTCATCAGTTCTACTTTCCTTTACCCCCATTGTCTCCCCTGTGACCACGGGGCCAAACAAGCAATAAAGATTATATCGTTATATCAGCGCCCACTGTCTGCGTCTCAATGTATGAGGAGGAGTTGGCAGCGGGGCCCTTGGTAAGTTCCCTTTTACTCATCTAGAATCAATGGGGATAGAAGGAAAAGGGCCAAACTACGCAAGGGCCACACTCCAACGCAACCTACACAGGAAGGGTTCTTTACAGGTGAAGTGAAGCATCCATGAGGGGGTGGGCACAGAGTTAATGAAATAGAGGGGGCAAAGACTACACAGGTGGGGCAGATGATACTGGTTGTAGATCTAAGAGAAGGCAATGAAATGGTAAAACCAGTAAGACGTAAGATTAATCCAAAGTGTCTAATGAACTCCAAGAACTGGGTTTACACAGCCGAGACCGCCGACCCCTACACAACAGCCGAGACCGCCGACCCCTACACAACAGCCCAGACCGCCGACCCCTACACAACAGCCCAGACCGCCGACCGCTACACAACAGCCCAGACCACCGACCCCTACACACACAACAGCCCAGACCGCCGACCGCTACACAACAGCCCAGACCGCCGACCCCTACACAGCCAAGATCACCGACCCCTACACAGCCAAGATCACCGATTCAACTTCACTTAGAGTCCGGACAAAATAGTTTTGGAAAGATCCTTCTGATTCCTTGGAGTCCTGAGTCCCATTCCAGACTTGTCCAGGGAAGCGGCACAATGAGTTTTGCTGTAGACCGGCTCGTGTCTAGAGGTAAGTACCGAGGGTGCAGACACTTGGCCCAATCTAAACCTATTCACGTAGGAGAACAGCTGGGCTATAACCGGCACCATGTGACACTGATGCCAATTCCCCTTCGTAACACAACATGGAGACATTCACCGAGAACCAACCACTCCAGGCGTGTCACTAGTGTGAGGAGTAAAGAGTGGCTGCAGAGGCCCCCCATATAAACACCAGCGTAGGTCACCGACTATCAGGAGTCAAATCATAAATGCCGAGAACCACAACACTAAACCCCATAATGGAAAGGAGCAGCATCCAAGGAGGTGAGGAGCAGCATCCAAGGGGTTAAGACATACAAACAGGTTTATACTGGAAACGCACAAGAACGGTCATAACCTTCTGCCACATTTAAGACATACGGACACTACTGTCCAAAAAGGGGCGTGGCCTCCAAAAGGCGTGTGGCTTCTCTTAACGGGCATAAGATGCAAAAAAGTGATCCAAAAATACTACAGAATTCTGGTGCAGCTTAAGTCAACTAGTATTGGTGAAAACTAAGACGAGACGGTTCAAGAACAAACCGGAGCCTCCGAGGTAAATCTGGGCCCTCAGACTGTGACTATAAGGCAACGTTCACACTACAGAAAAACTCTGTGCGGACAGAGACTGCGGGCACCGGAATAATACACCAGCACTAGGACCGCACAGGACCACACCATCTCAGACAGATATGCAGTCCGTGCGGAGTCAAGAAAGAATGGACAGGTTTGTTTTCTCTGCGGACACGGACTCTGGAATTTCTGTGCCGGAAACATCTGGCCCGGAAATACCGCCGTGTGCGCAACGCAGCAGAATCCCAGCGAATTCAACGCGACTGCAGCGGAATCTCCAGGCGAGAACATGGCCTAAGGCAGAGATGGTAAATCTGGGCGTCTCATAAGAGGGTTCCAGGCAAGACTGGAGGAGTGAGATGGTGCCCAAAGATGAGGCCAAATAATTGTGGAAGGAGGGCGATGGTGCCCAAAGATGAGGCCAGATAATTGTGGAAGGAGGGCGATGGTGCCCAAAGATGAGGCCCGATAATTGTGGAAGGAGGGCGATGGTGCCCAAAGATGAGGCCTGATAATTGTGGAAGGAGGGCGATGGTTCCCTAAAGATGAGTCCAGATAATTGTGGAAGGAGGGTGATGGTGCCCAAAGATGAGGCCAGATAATTGTGGAAGGAGGGCGATGGTGCCCAAAGATGAGGCCTGATAATTGTGGAAGGAGGGCGATGGTGCCCAAAGATGAGGCCTGATAATTGTGGAAGGAGGGCGATGGTGCCCAAAGATGAGGCCCGATAATTGTGGAAGGAGGGCGATGGTTCCATAAAGATGAGGCCCGATAATTGTGGAAGGAGGGCGATGGTGCCCAAAGATGAGGCCCAATAATTGTGGAAGGAGGGCGATGGTTCCCTAAAGATGAGGCCAGATAATTGTGGAAGGAGGGTGATGGTTCTCAAAGATGAGGCCAGATAATTGTGGAAGGAGGGCGATGGTTCTCAAAGATGAGGCCAGATAATTGTGGAAGGAGGGCGATGGTTCCCTAAAGATGAGGCCCGATAATTGTGGAAGGAGGGCGATGGTTCCCTAAAGATGAGGCCCGATAATTGTGGAAGGAGGGCGATGGTTCCCTAAAGATGAGGCCAGATAATTGTGGAAGGAGGGTGATGGTGCCCAAAGATGAGGCCAGATAATTGTGGAAGGAGGGTGATGGTGCCCAAAGATGAGGCCAGATAATTGTGGAAGGAGGGTGATGGTGCCCAAAGATGAGGCCAGATAATTGTGGAAGGAGGGTGATGGTGCCCAAAGATGAGGCCAGATAATTGTGGAAGGAGGGTGATGGTGCCCAAAGATGAGGCCAGATAATTGTGGAAGGAGGGCGATGGTTCCCTAAAGATGAGACCAGATAATTGTGGAAGGAGGGCGATGGTTCCCTAAAGATGAGGCCCGATAATTGTGGAAGGAGGGCGATGGTGCCCAAAGATGAGGCCCGATAATTGTGGAAGGAGGGCAATGGTTCCCTAAAGATGAGGCCAGATAATTGTGGAAGGAGGGTGATGGTTCTCAAAGATGAGGCCAGATAATTGTGGAAGGAGGGCGATGGTTCTGAAAGATGAGGCCAGATAATTGTGGAAGGAGGGCGATGGTTCCCTAAAGATGAGGCCAGATAATTGTGGAAGGAGGGCGATGGTGCCCAAAGATGAGGCCAGATAATTGTGGAAGGAGGCGATGGTGCCCAAAGATGAGGCCTGATAATTGTGGAAGGAGGGCGATGGTTCCATAAAGATGAGGCCCGATAATTGTGGAAGGAGGGCGATGGTGCCCAAAGATGAGGCCCGATAATTGTGGAAGGAGGGCGATGGTTCCCTAAAGATGAGGCCAGATAATTGTGGAAGGAGGGTGATGGTTCCCAAAGATGAGGCCAGATAATTGTGGAAGGAGGGCGATGGTTCCCTAAAGATGAGGCCCGATAATTGTGGAAGGTGATGGTTCCCTAAAGATGAGGCCCGATAATTGTGGAAGGAGGGCGATGGTTCCCTAAAGATGAGGCCAGATAATTGTGGAAGGAGGGTGATGGTGCCCAAAGATGAGGCCAGATAATTGTGGAAGGAGGGTGATGGTGCCCAAAGATGAGGCCAGATAATTGTGGAAGGAGGGTGATGGTGCCCAAAGATGAGGCCAGATAATTGTGGAAGGAGGGTGATGGTGCCCAAAGATGAGGCCAGATAATTGTGGAAGGAGGGTGATGGTGCCCAAAGATGAGGCCAGATAATTGTGGAAGGAGGGTGATGGTTCCCTAAAGATGAGACCAGATAATTGTGGAAGGAGGGCGATGGTTCCCTAAAGATGAGGCCCGATAATTGTGGAAGGAGGGCGATGGTTCCCTAAAGATGAGGCCCGATAATTGTGGAAGGAGGGCGATGGTTCCCTAAAGATGAGGCCCGATAATTGTGGAAGGAGGGTGATGGTGCCCAAAGATGAGGCCTGATAATTGTGGAAGGAGG